>NW_004799676.1:6435-9022 GCF_000002075.1 Aplysia californica | reverse complement strand
TGTTATTGTTATTATCATCATCATTATTATCATTATTTTTTAATGATTATTATTATCCTATTTATTATTTTTATTATTGTTATTATTATTATTATTATTATTATTATTATTACCGGTATTATCGTTATTATTATTATTATTATTATTATTATTATTATTATTATTATTATTATTATTATCATTATTATTAAGAGTATTTTGTCCTGTGTTCTTTGACCTATGTGATGATGATGATGATGATGATGATGATGATGATGATGATGATGACGTTGATGATAATGACTGCGACGCCGATTTTCTAACAGATGCAATATCGCAGAACTGGGAAACGACACCTACGCGGTGCAGAGCGCCTCCCATCAGAGCGTGATAAACCGGACGATTCCTCTGACGGATGACGGCGACTACAGCAGTTGCTACAGATACGTCACAGCTTCCTCACACAATGGCACCTCGACATCCAGACAGAAGGAGAAATGTGACTCCTGGGTCTATGATAAGAGTGTTTTCCAACGCACTCTCACCACAGATGTATGTCACAAATACACAGACAACCTATACTTACTCACAAATACACAGACAACCTATACTTACTCACAAATACACAGACAACCTATACTTACTCACATACAAAAACACACACTCACATAAACACACAAACACACACACACACACACACACACACACACACACACACACACTCTCTCTCTCTCTCTCTCTCTCTCTCTCTCTCTCTCTCTCTCTCTCTCTCTCTCTCTCTCTCTCTCTCTCTCTCTCTCCCCCCCTTTTCTCTCTCTCTCTCTCTCCCCCCCCCCCTCTCTTTATTTCTCTAAATCAGCTGAATTGGCGATACATTAAAAACAATAAATGTGCCCCTGTATCGTTTTATTTTTTTAATCGTTGACCTTTGTATGTCTACCTGTCTCGTTTTTTTTTCTATTGCACATTCTACTTGCCTCGTTTCTTTATAGTTGAAGTTTGTATGTCCACGTGTCTTGTTTTTAATAGTTGGAACGTGTGTGTCTACCTGTCTTGTTTTTCACAGTACATTCTTGTATGTCTGCCTGTCTCCTTTTTCATTGTTGAACCATGTGTATATACCTGCCTATTTTTTTTAAATACTTGAATCTTGCATATTATTATCTATTTGTCTCGTTCGTGGTTGAACCTTGCATGTGCACTTGTCTTGTTTTTAATAGTTGAACCACCTGTGTCTATATTGTCTAGCTTTTCTTGGTTGAACACTGTATATCTACCCGTCTAGTTTTTTTGGTTGAGTCTTATATATCTACCTGTCTAGTTTTTTTGAGTTGAGTCTTGTATATCTACCTGTCTAGTTTTTTGTTCGTTGAGTCTTCTATATCTACCTGTCTAGTTTTTTGTTCGTTGAGTCTTGTATATCTACCTGTCTAGTTTTTTTTAGTTGAGTCTTCTATATCTACCTGTCTAGTTTTTTGTTCGTTGAGTCTTGTATATCTACCTGTCTAGTTTTTTGTTCGTTGAGTCTTGTATATCTACCTGTCTAGTTTTTTTGGTTGAGTCTTGTATACTATCCACCTGTCTAGTTTTTTTTCGTTGAGTCTTGTATATTTACCTGTCTGGTTTTTTTCATTTTTTTGGTTGAGTCTTGTATATCTACTTGTCAGGTATTTCATAGTTGAACCTCGTATATCTACCTGTCTCGCTTTTCATGGTTGAACCTCTTGTGTCTGCCTGTCTCTTTCTTTATAGTTGAACCTTGTGTGTCTGTCTTTCTCGTTTAAAAAAATGAACCTTGTATGTCTGCTTGTCTCGTTTCCCTTAATGCATGAGTCTTGTATACTATTTTCTATCTGTCTCGTTTTTGTAAATAGTTAAACTTTATATGTCTACCTGTTGTTTTTATAGGTGAACTGCGCATGTCTATCCCTGTCGTTTTTCCTAGTTGAACCTTGTGTGTCTACCTGTCTTGTTTTTTTTAGTTGAACCGTGTATGTGTGCCTGTCTCCTTTTTCATAGATGAATCTTGTATGTCCACCTGTCTCACTTTTCATAGTTGAACCTTGTGTGTGAGCAAAAAATCCTGAGGTCACATTCCAACATGCTCATTTTTGCTGGCAAGTTCATCGGCGCCATCTCACAGGGATTCTTAAGTGACACGTGAGTCCTCACCTAATAGTTTTTTGTTTGTTTGCTCTCATCATCATTGTCATCGTCATGATCATCATCATCATTATCATCATTATTTAAAAAGCAGGGTAAGTAGGGAGAGTCATGATACATTTGCAGACAAAAAAATATAAATATAAAACAATGAAGGTCGTCAGGTTACAATCATCATCATTATCATCATCATCATTATCATCATCATCATTATCATCATCATCATCATCAGCAGCAGCAGCAGCAGAGGCATTAGCATCATCAGCATCATCATCTTGCAGGAGGACTGGTATCAAAAGCGATACATGTTTTTTTTTTCTACCTCCCCTCCTCTCCCCCCCCTCTCTCTCTCTCTCTCTCTCTCTCTCTCTCTCTCTCTCTCTCTCTCTCTCTCTCTCTCTCTCTCTCTCTCTCTCTCTCTCTCCTCTCCCCACATCTCCCTCCG
>NW_004799676.1:0-2955 GCF_000002075.1 Aplysia californica | reverse complement strand
GAGAGAGAGAGAGAGAGAGAGAGAGAGAGAGAGAGAGAGAGAGAGAACTTGAGAGAAACTGAGAAAGAGGGAGAGGGAGAAAGAAAGAAAGAGAGAGATATATAAATTGAGAGAAACTGAGAAAGAGAGAGGGAGAGATGGAGAGAGAGAGAAAGAGAGAGAGAGAGAGAGAGAGAGAGAGGGAGAGAGAGAGAAAGAGAGAAAGTGAAAGTGAGTGAGTGAGTGAGTGAAAGTCATTTATATTGCACCATTGTCTCCACAGCCATTGAATATATGGGCCCGAGACATCGAACAAAGGTCAGCTTTATAATGCAAATGGCCTTCGTATTGGGTCAAATGTTCTTGACCCCTATTGCTTACTTTGAGAAAGACTGGCAAGTGTTTCAGTTCATCATCCTGATACCTTCTGTCCTGACCGTCCTAACCATGTGGTAAGTAATAATAATAATAATAACAATAATAATAATAATAATAATAATAATGATAATAATAATAAATAGCATTTGTATAGCGCATATCCCCGCTCAACAGCAGGCTCTATGCGCTTTACACTATATTATTACCCCAGCAGACCATAGAACACTCCGAAACATTCTCAGCTTCCCGGGAAGCATACAGTGCAAGCAGCTGATTAAGCGCTCAAACACTAACAAACTGACAAGATCTTTCGCTGGCTATAGCCGGGTACCCATTGCCACCTGGGTGAAGTGAGGAAAATTCGTGTAAAGTGCTTTTCCCAAGGACACAACGTCAGGCCCCTGACGGGATTCGAACCCACGACCTTACGGTTGCGAGTCCGAGAGCCTAAACACTAGGCCACCGACGCAATAATAATGATAATAATAATAATAATAATAATAATAATAATAATAATAACAATAATAATAATAACAACAACAACAACAATAATAATAATAATGATAATAATAATAATAATAATAATAATAATAATAATAATAATAATAATAATAATAATAATAATAATAATAATAACAACAACAATACTACTACTACTACTACTACTACTACTACTACTACTACTACTACTACTACTACTACTACTACTACTACTACTACTACTACTACTACTACTACTACTACTAACATAAGCATTTCCTTTTCCTAAAAAATGCTCAATGCGCATTACACCAAAAAAAGACATCACATCTTAAAATGTCATCAACATGTGTATAAGAATTTCCTTTTCCTAAAAAATGCTCATTGCGTATTATACCTAAAAAGACATCACATCTTAAAATGTCATCAACATGTGTGTACGAAAAACACAGTATTATGCACAATATTATGTATATTATTATGTATAAAAATCTTTAATATGAGAAAAACCGTCTCGCAGTGAGCTTGGCAATGCTTTCACTAAAAAATACGGTAGCATTTACGAAGGTAGTCATAAGAGACACCTACTTTCTTTGTCGGAAGAAACTCCCATTCTTCAATCGGGCCCGGCTTCGAATCCGGATAGTGACGGAAAATTTTTTTCTCTAAAATTGTCTCCTTTGACCTCCTTTCCTGCTCTCAAGCAAGGTTCTGACGTCTGCTTTCGTCGCTACTTTCTGCTCCCTCCCCCCTCCTGTTTCCTCCCCTCCACTGGGCTCCTGACTCTTTCTGAAGCCTTTCTACTGCTACTCCTTGGCTCCTTCTCACTGCTGTCTTTCAGCCACACCCCTGATCTTACGATAGGAAAGATCTAACACCTTGCCTTCTCTGACAAGGGCGAAAAATCTCGGAGGTCCTGTGTGCAAGTTGCGCAAGTTAAAGATCCCTTGGTTGTCCTAAAATCGATAAGAGTAGGCTTTGGCCGAAACACGGGCAAAATTCAAAATTTCCCACCAACTGAAAAATGCTTAATGTGTCCCGCGCGCTCGTATGACCTTATTAAAAAAAAAATATGCTGTTGCGAACGCCGTAAAACACTAACAGAAAGAAACTTCATTATTGATCCATCGACAGGACAGAGTGGAACTTTTAGTTTGGAGGGAATTGTTTTTGAATTTTTCCCGGGTTGCAGCTGAAGCAAACTCGTATCAATTTGGGACCACCCAGAGATTAACAACTTGCACACGGGATCTCCGAGATTTTTTCGCATCAAAATTTGTGCGAGAAAGCTCGGTGTTAGATCGTACTTACCATAAGATCAGGAATGTGGCGGAAGGACAGCAGTAAGAAAGAGACAGTAGAGTAGCCCTAGAAAGGTCTATAATTAAATGTTTCCTGCATGAGTGAACAATTCTTAGGTTAAAGAAGGCATGGGGGGGGGGGGGAATATTAAACAGCTAATGTTTTTTTTAAAGAGATAAAACTGTTAATATGAATTGAAACAGGTGATTTATGAGAAGACTGCTCATTTGAGGCGCTGGTTACGAAAATGACCTAAGATTTTTTTTTACCAGAGCTTAAATCATTGCTTGTTCACTTTCGTCTGTCCGTGTTAAAGAAACTTTTATTAATCCACTACCTATGCACTTGAAACTTTGCATGGCATTTCTACAGGCCAGCAACTAAACAATGTTCTCTTGAAATCTTGATTTAGTAATATAAGGGTTTCTCTTTTTAGGCCCTACATTAAAAAGCGCTCTTTGAACGCATTACACAGGATTATTAAAATAAGTAACCCAGCCTACAAACTGCTTAATTTGAGACAGCCATACCACCCTATCCCCGTATTTCAGTTTAAGCTTGGAGTCTCCACATGAGTCTTGAAAAGTACTCACCTCGTCGGTTGGACCGTGTTTCATAGATGTGTTATATAATATATAAAAAAAAAAAAAAATATATATATATATATATATATATATATATATATATATATATATAAATGTATATATATATACATATATATATATATATATATATATATATATATATATATAAATGTATATATATATACATAAATATTTATATATATATATATATATATATATATATATATATATA
>NW_004799675.1:7098-9086 GCF_000002075.1 Aplysia californica | reverse complement strand
CAAAAGTGGGCATTGTCCTACCTACAGGAAAAGTTTGGTTCCATTGATGTGAATATTTGTTTGGTTATAAAGAAAACTCTCCTTGTCCTTTAAAGAAACTGAACAAGGGTCCTAAAACTTTATCTTCGATTTTCTTAAAACAGCATTTTTCGGGATAGCCCCCTTGTGCTTAAAATTAAAAGCGACCATTTATCTTCCATCACGTTCTGTTTTGAGGATTTTTATTTCACACTTCACTTATAAATTTTGGTCCCATTCTCCGGGGCATGGAGATAAAACACCTTTCAAGTCTTCTGCATACAATTAAGATACAACAAATACCAATTCCGCACGAGCAAAGCTAGAGTGCAAGTACACTGTATGACGAGAAAAAACAAAACAAAACAAAAGGACGGGCTTTCACACCTGCTTTTCAGGAAAAATAAAATAGGCAGGTTGGTCCGTGTTTTTCCCGTGAACCAATTCTAGAGAGGATTTGTGGAAGGAATTATTTTGAGACGCTCAAGAACAATAAAATTGCCACTTTGAGGAAGCAGTCATTGTCTGAGACTCAAGAACAGTCAAATTACCACAGGAGTATCACGAAGAGCAAAAATAGAGTTAGCTTTTTTTCTGGTTTGTTTTCGTTGTCTTTTTATGTCGCTTTTCTTTTGAACTAATGAACATTAAAACATGGTTTCTATTATTCTAACAAGTTGTGTGTACCCTTACAGAGAAAACAGCGTCTTTTAATAAAGGCCTTCAGGAGGAGGAAACGAGCAAAAGGTGATACTATTAATCAGTGGTCTAAGGTCTAAAGGCTTTTGTTTTAGTAAGTGTTTTACGGCACTTGCAACGCAATAAGGTCATATAAGTGTCGAAGATTAGAGGTGTTACAAGAGAGTAACAAACATAAAAAAGAAGGAGGGATAAGGGAAGAAAAGTCTAAAGGCTCAAGGAAGACACGATACAGTACTGACCCATTACAATTAAGACCTCAAATTGAATCCACTAAACGGAGGCTACATGAAGTATAACTAGTTTACTCACCGTTCAGAGCAAGACACGATACTATACTGACCCATTATAATTAAGACCTCAAACTGAATCCACTAAACGGACACGACATGAAGTAGTATACATGTATAACTTAACTTACACACCGTTCAAAGCAAGACACGATACTGACCCATTGTAATTAAAACCTCAAACTGAATCCACTAAACGGACGCTACATGAAGTACAAGTAATATAACTAACTTACTCACCGTTCAGAGCGTAAAGTCCAGAGATTATCTCAGTGGCCGTGGGAAGAGCAGGCGAGTCAACAACTCCGGCCGGCCTAAACAAACAAAGAAGTCTTCCGCCACTTCGCTGGTTTAATTAATCCCGGGAAAGAAACACACGGTGCAGGCGCACACAGCCACAACAGGGGGATGGCCGCCTCGTCTTCCCGCCGTAATGCAACTTGACAAGGTCGGACTTGAGAGAGGAGGGGGGTGGTGGTGGCAATCAAAACCTGGGATCCCACAAAACCGTTTCGAGAATGATAAACCGACCAACCACAAGAATATGGGCGAGAAGAAGAGTGTTGGGTCCTCTAGGGTGTGGGGAGTTATTTATAACTCTTAGATCATTACACGCACACGGTCAAGAATATACCTACACAATCATTCACAAATAAAAAAAGATGATCATTAACACACGCGATTCCAAAAGACGTGAGTGGTAAGGGTGCTAAAATCCACACACACACACACACACACACACACACACACATACACGCGTGTAAATAACCGGTAGTGTGACGACCGACAGCACGTCTGTGTACCCGTGTTACGTGTGTAGTGTGTAACCGAGGAAGAAGCGTCTCCCGTGGTGTGCTACTGCTGCGACTGTCAAGGCACAGGTGTGAAGTGTGTAGTGTGTTGTAGTGTAGTGTGTTGTAGTGTGTTGTAGTGTGTGTGTGTGTGTGTGTGTGTGTGTGTGTGTGTGTGTGTGTGTGTGTG
>NW_004799675.1:4026-6998 GCF_000002075.1 Aplysia californica | reverse complement strand
TGTGTGTGTGTGTGTGTGTGTGTGTGTTTACCACACAGGCACGGCCCAGTCCGCCAAACACGGCCAAATCGGATCACAATTCAAAACTTTTGGATGTAAAAGCGACTTTAAAAAAAATAAATCCCCGGGCGTTCCTTGCGGGTTCGGAAAGCTACGAAAAGGATTTGAGGAAAAAAAGAGAGCCTCGATTAGATGGGGTTGTCTCCGATAGAGCTGTCAGTAGGAATTATAATTATGTATAATATTACAGCTTGTAAAATTCGTTAACGTTTATTGTTACAGAATTATTGTCGAGGACGATCGCCGTGAAAAAGTTTTAAAACATAAAATAAAACATTAACACGCTTTGACATCGGAGCGCTATGGGCAATGTCATCTGCTAAAACACGAGTTATGCCAGCGACTGTAAGAAGTGAAAAACATTATTTTTGCTTGCCGTATTGGGTAGAAATAATACTGTGGGAACGTATATCAAAATAGGAGACAACACGACATATTCCTGGTGCATTTATAACGTAATTAAATAATCACATATACTGACTTTGAAAATAACAACAACGCATTAATTAACCGTTCTGACGTGAGGAAAGTATATCAGAATCAAAAAAGCTTTACTATACAAAATACGAAACGAAATGAAAAAAATAATTCAACCATCCAAATGCAGGGATAACATTAAGCCTACATTTTATCAATGGTTTAGCGCTGAGTCACGGAAAAACGATTACGGGTTTGTTTGGGGTTTTTTTTTTGTTGGGTCTTTTTTTTGTTCACGCAGCGCGTAAAGAGGGGGAGAACATTGTTTTCTCCATGGGACAACCGAATAATTTCACAAGGACAAGGGTCACTGGAATCGACCACACTGGCTCGTTGACTTGTGCTAGCCTGTTGTTAAAAAACTTGACTTGGGTTCTACCCAGATGACTCCTCCCTCCACCCTTACGATAGGTCGCTTTTAAGCACAAGGGGGCTATCCCGAAAAATGCTGTTTTGAGAAAATCGAAGATAAAGTTTTTGCCCCTTGTTCAGTTTCTTTAAAAGGCAAGGAGAGTTGCCTTTATAACCAAACAAATATACACACCAATGAAACCAAACTTCTTCTATGGGTAGGGCAATGCCCACTTTTGGTGTAGGTAATGATTTCTGGAAACCCCCAAAACTGTGTGAGCTCGCTTGTCCTTAAAAACGACCAATACACACCACGCTGTTAGAAGAGGTAACGCAAACAAATAAACCAACGCTTTACGGAGTCCGCGACACTTCACCATCACACCGAGCATTACAACGAGAATTTACACATTACAAGACACGACAACGCAAATCGGTTTACTGCTACACAACTACTGTCGTCCCAAAACGATCGACCGCCACCAAGCCAGGTGGAACAGAGCGATTTCACACATTACAAGACACGACAATGCAAATCGGTTTACTGATTTTTGTGTGTTTGTTACTCGCTTGTAACACCTCTAATCTCCGGCACTTATATGACCTTACTGCGTTGCAAAAGCCGCACAACTCTTGCTAAAACTAACGGTTCACTGCTACTACTGTCGTCCCAAAATCGACCGCCACCAAGCCAGGTGGAACAGAGCGAATTCACTGGGCACCAGATAAAAGAGCACGTCCGAACAGCAACATTTGTGAGGAATTAAGCAATGAGGAATCCACGGAAACAACAGGCAGGGTGGAACAAGGCTTGATCGAGGGAGGGCGAACGAACCAAGAAGAACAATCAGCCAAACCTAGCCGTGAAACGGAAACGTCCAATGCGCTTGCGAGCAACACCAGTGAAGCCTAAAACACCAGGACGGGCTATAAAACTCCACACGGGTAACTAGGTATGTAGAATCGAGTTGGGGGGAATGAAAAAGCGGTGTGCGCCCACACTTACTCACACTGACACACACACACACACCACACTGAAGGGCCTGCCGAGGCTGAAGCTGATGCGAGACGGGGGTGGAAGTAGTAGTAGCTCTACGACGACTGCTCGTCAAATCGAGACGGAGAGATACCCTATACCTGAATGAAGGGAAGGCAAGAGGCAGTAGTATCCCCAGCGATGTGATACGAGAGACGGCGACAGACCAGCAGCTAACTAGGACTGTCAACTGTGTTTGGATAGCTCACCGACGGCTCAGGGGGCGAAGAGACGAGAAGAGGAGAGGGACAGACGGACAGAAAGAGAGGGAGGAGGGGGATGGGCACCGAGAACTGGGGGGAGGGAGAAGAGGTGGAGGGGGAGGGGTTTTGTTGAGGAGGAGGAGGGGGAGGGGATAAAGTGGTTGACAATCTGTCGGTAGCCCGTCTGTCAGCTCCTGGGAACGATGGGCAGTGGCGTGGAGTGAAGGAGAGGAAGGAGAGGAAGGAGTGGATCCCGCGCGCGGCAGTCCCCGCCTTTTCCCGCGTTCCCCAGGCAGACGGGAGCACAGCAGACGGGGGCTCTTTCGGACAGGTGAGGCAAGAAGTGGGCGGGGCCAATTTCCGCGGGGCGACATGACAGTTCCAGTTCCAGTGAAAAGTCTTCCCAATCGCCGGGTGAAACGGGAGGGGAGCGAAGAGGGGAGAGGGGGGGGGGACGAGGAAGTGCTCGTCTCGCGGAAGACCAACAGGCAGGGGGTATTGTCTTAAGCACACAGGGAAGGCAGATCGCAAGACGAGACTCGGCGCTGTTAATCGATGAGCTAGCGTATTGGCTGACTGTCTATCAATAGCGGTGGGAGGGGGAGGGGCTTCTGCCATGACTGGGTCTCAAGGCGAAGGCGTGGCTCATCCGCGTGGAAAGATGAGCCAAAACGGAAGGAAAACTCACAGGGAATCGAAAAACGGGTAGTCCAGTAGTACGTCCGTAAGTCAAGAGAAGTGAGCGAGCGGCTATATTAGTGGAGGGTGAAGAGAACGTACACGCGTGAGTGAGTATGTAGGTGTCTGTATAATATATATATGCGTGTGTGTGTGTGTGTGTGTGT
>NW_004799675.1:2243-3894 GCF_000002075.1 Aplysia californica | reverse complement strand
AGTGTGTGTGTGTGTGTGTGTGTATATGTGTGTGTGTGTGTGTGTGTGCGCGTGTGTGTGAGTGCGTGAGTGTGTGTGTCCGCCCGTGCATACACGAAGAAGAGCACTCACGTGGCGAATGTACGCCAAAGCCTGGCAGATATTTGACGACCGGGATGGATGGAGCATTGGCAGATGACAGGGAAAGACATTTTCATAAGCTTTATTACACATTCACCCTCCCTCTCCCCCTCTCCCCCCAACCACCACCACCACCTTTCTAACATACACCCAAAGCCATATGTGCCAAAGATTAAAGGTATTACTAGAGAATATCACACAAAGAAAAGAAGTAACAGTGATAAGTATGATTGATAATTTCTTTTAGTAGGTCATTTACGGCACTTGCAACATAATTACGTCAAATAAGAGCCGTAGATTAGGGGCCTTACAAAAGAATAAAAAACACAAGAAAAAGAAGGAAGAAAGATAAGGGAGATGGAATAATGATATTCTTAGTTTTAGTAAGCGTGTTACGGCACTTGTAACACAGTAAGGTCATATAAGTGCCGAAGATTAGAAGTGTTAAAAGAGAGTAACAAACACGAAAAAGAAGGAGACATAAGGACGATAGATCTGTTTGTCATTGATAGGAAAGAAGGAACAAACCACAACAGAGCACCCGCCTACCATCCTTAGGATCATAGAGACTGTATTTGACACGAAAGGAACAAATCCCGCAGGGGTACCCGCCAACCACCCACGGATGACAGATACTGTATTTGATAGGAATGGAGCACCCACCATCCACCCACTAAATGGTCGCTTTCAAGCACAAGGGGGTTATCCTGAAAAAAAAATGTTTTGAGAAAATCGAAAGTAACGTTTTTGCCCCTTGCTCAGTATCTTTAAAAGACAAGGAGAGTTGTCGATTACCAAAAAAATATACACATCAATGAAACCAAACGTCTTTTATAGGTAACCCAATACCCACTTTTGGTGAAGGTCAAGATTTCTTGAAATCCACGAAATCTGGGTTGGCCCGCTTGTCCTTCAAAGCGACCAAGTATCATCAGCGCTACGATCTCATCACAGGTACGATACGGCCCAAACGAACAGTGCATAATAATAACAACGCCCCAGAAAGCGAGCGTTGACACTTAAGAAGAGAGGCTGGGATGGCATCTGGTGTCCATTTGCACAAGATCTTTTGTTTTCACAGCCACGGAATTAGGAGACTTGTCTGTAATCGTCGTACAAGAATTTCTGCGCTCCCGAAAGGCAGGGTTTGGTTTGGGTTGTCTTTTCTGGGTTGTTTTTTTTTAAAGTTTTAGTCGGGAGTTTTACGGCACTTGCAATACAATAAGGCCATATTACAAGGGCCGAAGAATAGATATGTAACGAGAGAGTAACAAACACAAAAGAGAAGGAGGAGAGATAAGGACGACAGATGTTTGATAGGAAAGAAGAAGCAGACCACACCAGAGCACCCGCCAACCACCCACAGTGTTTGGTTTGGGTTGTGTTTTGATAAAGTTTTTTGTTTTTTACATTGTACGTAATTTTCGAAGAGATAAACAGTATAAACTGTTTACTCGTGAACTCGTGCAAGGTCAGGACAGACAGACAGACAGACAGACAGACAGACAGACAGACAGACAGACAGACAGAC
>NW_004799675.1:0-1922 GCF_000002075.1 Aplysia californica | reverse complement strand
AATGTGAGAATACATTTCTGATGGGGTCATATTTTTTATATTCTTATTCTTATTTTTTTTTAAATTTTTGCCACTGTCAAAGCAAAGTGTTATCAAAACGATTGTTTGTTTTAGTATTAGTAAGAGTTTTACGCAGAATAAACTTCGGTCGCATCATTTTTTTTTGGGGTTGTTGTTGTTGTTAAACCAAAGTGTGACCAAAACGATTGTATATAATACTTCTAGGCCCGACATGATTCCAGTGTGTGTGTGTGTGTGTGTGTGTGTGTGTGTGTGTGTGTGTGTGTGTGTGTGTGACACATAGGTACAGTAGTGTCCACCAAACAGCAACTCAGATAAGAGCAACCTGCGCCTAACAGCAACAAGAAGCTTCTAACGACATATTATTGTCTCTATATATTATTACACATTGCATTATATTTGTGAAAGTCCGTCACTTTGGCACCTAAAACTTCCGAACCACTTAACTTTCGAATTTGACAAAATCAATGGTGGCTCAGAATCATTTAAAGGGTGCACAGTTCCATTGAGGAGCCTGAAGTCACTGTAGTTTAATTGTCCGTGTTTCATTAGTTTCGTTTAGATCTAATCTTGGGAAAGTCCGTCTTCTAAGACGCCATTATAAACAAGTGAGGCTTCCGTTCACAATACATGTACATGCAGAGCGCACTAAACCCACCGTGACTTTTGATTCCGTTCATCCTGGATCGGAAAAGTAAAGTAAAGAGTCCGTTCATCGAACAAGGTACCCAACTAGTTATACATAAGCACAGTAGTATCCATTTAAACAGCAACTCAGATAAAAGCAACCTCCACCGAAGAGCAAACAAGGCTTGCTCTTCAATGGGGGTGGGGGTGGGGGGTTGCTACCAAGCGGACACCAATGTAAGTAATACTATCTGCTCAGCATAAACGTACCGACCGAAACTCGATATGTGCAGTCTACGACAGTTACATGGATGGACACTGTTCTCTCTTTTAAGAAGATAGTTTTAGTAAATGTTTTACGGCACTTGTAACACGACCTATAATAAGTGCCGAAGATTAGAGGTGTTACAAGAGAGTAACGAACACAAATAGAACGAGGGGAGATGTTTGATAGGAAAGAAGGAACAAACCACACCAGAGCACCCGCCAACCACCCACTTTTAAGAAAATGCATAATGTACATTGATATAATAGTCTATCACTTATTAATGGTGACTAAGCAATTTCCCTATCCTGAGCTAACAAATGAATGAATACATGACTGACTGAATGACTGACTGACTGACTGACTGACTGACTGACTGACTGACTGACTGACTGAATGAATGAATGAATGAATGAATGAACGAACGAACGAATGAAAGAATGAATGAATGAATGAATGAATGAATGAATGAATGAATGAATGAATGAATGAATGAATGAATGAATGAATGAATGAATGAAAGAATGAATGTTCTCCAAGGTTGATATCGTATAGCATAAACGCCCTTAAGACACCCGAAGGGCACCTAAGAGACATGTGTCTTTTCTCTACGACATAGACTTGTGAGTACACACAGTACAAAAACTTTCGTTCTCAGCGATTTTACGGGACTCAGTTCTCGTTTTTTAGTTTTAGTAAGAGTTTTATGCCTTCTGCAACATAATTAGGGTCATGCAAGTGTCGAAGACTAGAGGCGTTACTGGAGAGTAACATACAAATAAAAAGAAGAGTGATAACGACGAGAGTGTTTCACAGAGTCAATTATTGTTGGAAAGAAACAGGGCTTTTATCTCCTCATTTTCTCAAAATAAATGGCTAGGTATTTATCTTATGAGCGTGACGATGTATTATTTATCCAGAAATAGCCATAAAAACAACAACAACAACATCATCATCATCATCATCATCATCATCATCATCATCATCATCATCATCATCATCATCATCA
>NW_004799674.1:7099-9084 GCF_000002075.1 Aplysia californica | reverse complement strand
CTTTTGTTTCTTTAATTTTAATAAGAGTTTTACGGCACTTGCAACATGGTTAGGGTCATGTAAGTGCCGAAGATTAGTGGTGTTACTAGAGAGCGAGAAACAAAGAGCAGAGGAGGAGGAGAGGTGCTGGCCATAGATGTTTGATAGAAGGAAAGAAGGAGCAAGCCACATCAGAGCACCCGCCAACCACCCACGCCGCTATCTGTAGTCCACTTGTCTTCTATCGATTATTTTCAATCCCTCACCCTTTAGAGGGAATGTATTTCGGCTTTAAGAATACACACTTTCTTTCAGTGGTCCGTTAGACTCTTCTTCCAGCATCTAAACCCATCTATCCATCCATCCATCCATCCATCCATCCATCCATCCATCCATCCACCCATCAACATGTCTGTCTATCTGTGCTTCTGTCTGTCTATCCCTGTTTCTGTCTGTCTGTCTGTGTTTCTGTCTGTGTGTGATAGACCTGGGCGTACATCACCACATGTGTGTCTATCTGTGTGTTCTGACTGTGTGTGATAGACCTGGGCTTACGTCATCACCACATGTGTGTCTATCAGTGTGTTCTGTCTGTGTGTGACAGACCTGGGCTTACATCACTATGTGGGTGAGTATACCTCCACTGCCCGCCATCAGCCCGTCTCTGTCTCTCTATCGATTCCCGTCATGAAGAAAGGATCGTGCGTTGTTGGAATCACCCGCGGGTCGATACAGACGGGACGATACTGCACCCATTCACATTCACTCACTCTCTCACTCCCTCACTCACGCACTCATTGACACTCACTCTCTCACTCACTCACTCTCTCACTCACTCACTCACACACAGAGACACACTGACGCACACACACACACACCAGGGTCGCTCGCTTCGTGTCTGTCACTCACACAAGCCGCCGTTTGTAGTGCACAACCCGTCCCTTTGTTTAATGATGTATTTTTACGCTTCCATCGACACGATTTAGATCAACGACTTCTCTGTGGCATCCCCTGCTTCTAATGAGTTTCAAGGCCTTAAGGTGTTCGCCTTTCATTCAATAAGTCACGAGTTTTCCTCTCTAAAATGTTCTCCTTTCACCTCTTTTCCTGCTCTCTAACAATGTTCTGTCGTCTGCTTTCGTCTCCTCTTTCTGCCCCCACCCTTCAGCCCCTTTGCCCCTTCCTCTGGGCTCCTGATTCTTTCTGCAGCCTTTCTACTGCTGCTCCTTCGCTTCTTCTTACTGCTGTCTTTCAGCCACAACCCTGATCTTCTGGTAGGAAAGATCTACACCTGGCCCTCTCGGACAAGGGCGAAAAATCTCAGAAGTCCCGTGTGCAAGTTGCGCACGTTAAAGATCTCGTATGGTCCAAAATCGACAAGAACAGGCTTCGGCCGCCATTCGGGCAAAATTCAAAATTTCCTACCATCTGAACATGTTAAATGTGTCCCGCGCTCTCATATGACCTTATGCAGTTGCGAGCGCCGTAAAACACTTACCAAAAACAAACAAAATATAATTTAAAATCTACAAAATTAAACCAAACCAACGCCTCTGAGGTGTGTGGTGTAGTGGTTAGTCTCTTCGCTGTTGCACGCGGAAGTCGTCAAGTCGATTCTATAGCCCAGGCAACTCCAAATGGACAACTTGTCGACCTCATTACACCGGAACTAAGCGGCGAATTGCTCCGATTTTTTGCATGCGCCTACGTATTCTAAAAGAGTTTTTAAAATCTCGATTTTCGTGCATATGCGACAGACATAAAGAGGTGTTGTCTATACAGTCATTAGTAATTAACTCCTCGGTAAACCAGAGAGTTTACAGTAATAAATTACATGTACTGTAAACCCTCTCTGCTTAAACTCAACACGGCACACTTTTTATAGCAAGCACGGTACTAAGCGAAATCTTCTATGATCTAATTTTGTGGTGGCCGAATGTTGCTATTCAAAAGGCTTTTTAATGGCTGCATCGATCGACATGCGGTTTTCGCCAAAAAATTCTGTA
>NW_004799674.1:4747-6514 GCF_000002075.1 Aplysia californica | reverse complement strand
ATGGAGGGATGGGGGGATGGAGGGATGGAGGGGTGCCGTTTAATAAAGAATGTATGTTTGCCATTTGCCCTCATTTTTCTGGGATGGCCGGACATAGAACATTTATCGATTCCCCGGTCTGTGGTCAGTGATTCTTGTTGCCATGGAAACGCCCTCTGTGAAAGGGTTTCAACAATTATTGTCAAAAACTCTCCTTTTCTCCGAAATATATTCATGTGATTTCTTTTTCTTGTCTCCAAACTTTAAACATTTCATTCCGGGGTTGAAATGTTCCCTTTTAAAGACAAGCAGGCTATCCCAGATTTCGGGGGTTTTCAGAAATCTTGACCTTCCTATAGGAGAAGTTTGGTTTCATTGGTGTGTATATTTGTTTGGTTAAAGAGAAAACTCTCCTTGTATTTTTAAGAAACTGTACAAGGGGCAAAAACTTAACCTTCAATTTTCTCAAAACAGCATTTTACGGGATAGCCCCCTTGAGCTTAAAAGCTTACTTTACTTACTTTTACTTTTATCCGCCGCTTATACCCTTTTGGGTGTCGCGGGAAGAAAAAGACGTCTCTCTGTCGCCAGCCGGGGAGCTTGGGTCAGGGGGATGCCGTGGGTGGTTAATGTTTCCCTGGCTCCATCTATCCAGGTCTTTCTCGGTCGCCCTCTAGCCTTGCTGCCATCGAATTTTTTTATGTAGGCACGTTGTGCTGGATGGTGTGTTGATAATCGTAGGAGATGTCCGAACCATTTGATTCTTTGGTGTTGGATGTGATGCAGGACATCAGTGCTTAAAAGCGACCAGTAATAATAATCATGGGAGACAATGGCCTTTAGAGGTATAACGATTTATCGGAACGACAACCGCGCGATGACGAAGAGGTTGTTGCCAGAGGGAAGTGGGAAGTCAAGGAGAAGAGAAAACCAAAACGTTTGCATCCACCTAGGCCCCTAATCGGTTGTCGTTATCTCGGACACACAAAGTCAAGGACGCACCTTAAACGACACCGGTCGCACCAGAAGTGGGTGGTGGTGGTCAGGGCCGCGTTACCCGTAAGGCTGTTTAGGCTGTAGCCTAGGACCCCGCGCCTCAGGGGCCCCGCACTTGCAAACACGACGTTTAAAAATGTTTTTCCAACAAAAAAAAAAGGTCCTCTTGTTGAATTTTTGTTGTTGTTTGTTGTTTGTATTGCTGTTGTTTTTACAGTTGTTGTTGTTGATGTTGATGAGAAGGATGTTGATGCTGTACCGCTGTTGTTGTGGCTGCTGCTGATAGGTTTCGGCTGCCTCATACTTTGTAACAGAAATAGATCTATAAATGTGCTTGTCGTCGTCTTAATCCACATTATTGGTGGATACCGGTAGGCCTACACCTAATCACGTTTTACAGAATAGCTTTCCATCAGTACGGGGTTACAATGCGGTACATGTAGTAGTGGTATCAACGTCATCGAGGGGCCCGGCCCCGCGGCTCATGGACAGCCTAGTGCCCCGCACTTAGTTAACGCGGCCTGGCGGTGGTGGTGGTTGGGGGAGGGGGGGGGTGAAAAAATGGTGAAATGGTGTAGGTTTAACGCCCCTTTCAACACTGTTAGGTTATTTAAGAGGTGCAAAGAGGTTTGGGGGTGGCAAAGATTGTACGTAACAAGATAGTTCACTCAGCCAAAGATCGTACACAACAAGATAGTTCAACCAGCCAAAGATCGTACATAACAAGATAGTACACTCAGCCAAAGATCGTACACAACAAGATAGTTCACTCAGCCAAAGATCGTACACAAC
>NW_004799674.1:0-1036 GCF_000002075.1 Aplysia californica | reverse complement strand
ATGTGTGTGTTAGTGTGTGTATGTGTGTTTGTTTGTGTGTGTGTGTGTGTGTGTGTGTGTATGTGTGTGTATGTGTGTTTGTATGTATGTGTGTGCATTTGTATGTGTGTGTGTGTGTATGTGGTTGTGTGTGTGTGTATGTTTGTGTGTGTATGTGTGCGTGTATGTGAGTGTGTGTGTGTGTGTATGTGCGTGTGTGTGTGTGTATGTGTGCGTGTATGTGAGTGTGTGTGTGTATGTGTGCGTGTATGTGTGCGTGTATGTGTGTGTGTATGTTTGTGTGTGTATGTGTGCGTGTGTGTGTGTGGTTATGTATGTGTATATGTCGATGTAAAGAAATGTAAGGACATGCAGATATTTCGTTCATTTGTTCTGTAGAGTTGTGTAATTCATCTCAGTGGTGTCTGTGGGGGAGCGGTCATAGAAAGCCTAGGCCTAGACGGTTAGCATAAGAACATATAGGCCTAGGCGCTTTTTCTTACCTGTGGCAAGCAGAGACCCAGACCCGATGTCAGTTCCTTTTTTTTTTTTTGGTAGAGGATTTTACGGCGCTCGCAACTGCATTAGGTCATATGAGCGCCAATTGTGTCAGTTCCTGCTTAGGAGACGTTCAAATAGGGTCGCTTTTGTGCCCGAAAAATGCCGTTTTGAGAAAATCGAAGATAAAGTTCTTGGACCCTTGTTCAGTTTCTTTAAAAGACAAGGAGAGTTTTTTCTATAATCAAACAAATATACACTCCAATAAAATCAAACTTCTCCTATAGGTAGAGCAATGCCCACTTTTGTTGTAGGTCAAGATTTCTGGAAACTCCCGAAATCTGGGTTAGCCACAAGGAGCTTAAAAACTGTAACCTCCTTGGTTAGCCCGCTTGTCGTTAAAAGCGACTAATTCTCATCTCGCGTCTAGGTATTTCTGATCGACCGTTGTGTCCCTCCCAGACATGGCCGGCCGTTGTGTCCCTCCCTCCCTCCCAGACATGGCCGGCCGTTGTGTCCCTCCCTCCCTCCCCCGCGCCGCGCCGCGCTTGTCTTTATC
>NW_004799673.1:6875-9027 GCF_000002075.1 Aplysia californica | reverse complement strand
ATCACAGATACACAAACACACACTCACAAACACGCACTCACACACACACACATATACGCACGCACGCACACACTGACTCACCAGCAATAGCGGTTGTAAACCCGGCGTTGTAGTCTGTGGCCACCTCGTTATTGACGTAGTTCATACGGTTGTCGGAGTAATCATCGCCACCTCCAGGACCTCCGACTAGAGCTCCGTACAGTATATGAACGTTGGGCTCACTGCTGGCCCGGACGAACGGTCCGCACGGAGCAGGCAAGTTGGGGCATGAGCTAGGGGGTGGAGAAAAATGAAATTAGGATTAATTAAATATTACAAGTCGTAAGCCTGTTATCTGTTTTGTTGAAGCAAATTCGGTGAAAATATCACACATTAGCTTTTTTATCTTAACATATTCACGTTTCAAGCTACAAGTTAGTATTTCCCATCAACATAATAAGAAAAAAAATGAAAATTTGATATATTGTGAAGATACGTCTGTAGTACAAGCAAACAGGTATCTAGGATTAATAAGGATAACAAGAAACAAAATCTAGTGAGAAGAGGTGCCAACTTCTAAGAGTTTAAAAGTGATTTGATGAATTTTTTTTTACTTTTCAAAAATTTAACATAGGAAAGTTTGATCTTAGTCCTTGGATTGAAGATTGTGAAGCTGACAGCAGCTTTGGGGCGTTTCACATGGCGTCTTTAATAATTAATTTGAACCCCGAATATATAATGAGAACTTGTGAAAAGTTTTACATTTCAGTCCTTTCATTATGATCATCACTGCCTTTCTCATCCTCGATCAGGGTAAAAGTCACAAACAAACACTCTCCACCTCTCCCTATCCTGGGCTAGCCTCTTGATGTTATTCCACGTCTTCCCACTTTTCTGAACATCAGTTTTTGTGACTCTTCTCCAGGTCCCAGGTGGTCTTCTCCTTAACCTTTTACCCTGTAGGTTCCAATCCAACACTTTTCTTTACTCCTTTACGCCATATGAAGTCCGTAAATCTGGAACTTGTGGAATATCATTAAAGATAATTCGAAAATTTTAAAACCGTCGTCTGATCCACCAAGAAAGAGATTGGACCTACCTGGATCTGTGATGTGGACTGCGGGGATAGCCTTTGTTCCCGAATCCGATGAGGTAGCTGAAGCCAGTGTCTCCCAGGGCGTAGTGGATCTGGCACATGGCCCAGTGGCGGTATGGTCCGGGGTTCACTCCCAGTTTAGCCGCAATCAGTGCACCCATGGCCATGTTGGCTGAAACGATAAGGATAATAATTGTGCCATCTTTATCAACATCAGGGAATCAATACAGCCCCTACCATAGCCATCTACATCATGGACAACAATAACAAAATCAACCACAGCAGTGATAGCAGAAGCAGCAACATCATCATTTTCATCCTCATCATTATTGTTAAATATAAACGTTTTTTTTTTTTAAAACGGAAACATACATGCATGTAAAACACATGCATATTTCAGAGAGTATTACAAAACAAAGTTCTATTTCTCGCGTTCAGTCGTCATTGAAAACACAAATCAACTTTGTTTTAATACTAACGTTTTAAAAAAAACAACGAGACATGTATATCTAAGAGTGAGACCTTTCCCTTTCGGCAGTTATCTATGAAGTAGTAACTATACAAACTCTCGTAATACGAGGTAATAGATAAGGTTTTTCTCGTTTTTTGTGCTGTTCAAATGTGGGATTTTAAATTTTTTTTGTGATACCCACCATCATCATCATCGCCACCACCATCATCATCACAACCATCACTACTACCACCACTACCCCTATTACTACTTCGACCTATATCCTAATTTTAAAAGAAGAAGGTTGAAATATTCCTAAGAAAAGTAAAAATAGATACATAATGCCTTAATAACATTCTGACTTTGTTATTTTACAACTCACAAGCGTATCTGAGCGATGCCCACTGCAGTCTGAAAGCCAAGCCCTTTGGTGTGTATTTGATGTCGCCACCAGGGAACCATGATCTGTACGTGCCCTCTATGGCCTGCTTATACTTGGCTTCTCCTGTAGCTTTGTACAGCAGCAACTGGGAAATAAATATTGTAATGTGAAAGATAACGTATAGATTTCGACCCTTTAAGACTGTGATAGCGTTTGTGTGTGTGTGTGTGTGTGTGTGTGTGTG
>NW_004799673.1:0-4509 GCF_000002075.1 Aplysia californica | reverse complement strand
CCCCACACACACACATACACACCAACATGAATGTTTTTGACAATAATTGAATAATAATTATTTCCATGCTTTTCTGCACCAGCTCATGATCACATCACTCTATATTGTGTGTTTCAACCAAAAGCTTGTAGTTTCAAATAAAAGTCTGACTACCCAAGACTACCTTTGTGTTTGAAAGCCAGATAACCAGCGGACATAGCGGCAGCGGTTTCCATGGCAACATCACTTCCTGGCTTGGACGCAGTGATCTTGTAGGACGGTCTCGGCATAGTCATCTTCTCAGGTGGACCCCAGTAGTTGTGGTCACGGTTGCCATCTCCCACCTTGCAAAAGAGCACCAAAGTTTGTTTGTATTACATTGTTGGTGTGAACGCCCCATTCTGTTGAATGTGTCAAAGTTTTCTTTTGAAACCTAACAGAAGATGGAAACAGGGTATAGAAACCTGGCTTGGAACTAAAACAACTCAAGGAGGTAGAGAGGTAAAAGGGATCGGTTTTTTTTTTCCTTTTTTCTTTTTGCAGAAAGATCCGAGAAGAAGTAACACCCAAGTTTTGGAAAAGCTATGAAGCAGAAGAACAGGTTGATTTTGTCGATAGTGCATCGAAACTTGAAGGAGGCAGCAACTATTTTTTCGATATCAAAACATATTTTAATATAGTAACAAATAACAGGTGGTTGCAATGTAGTGGTTAGGCTCTTCGCCTTAAACATTTAAAGAGGACATGTTTTCTACAACGCTAGCAAACGAAATGTTTTGTTTGACACTTCCTTATTCATGCAGATTTTTCACTTCTCCTTTCTTTATCAGAATCTTATAAAAATCAGCTTATATTACTTATAATGAAGTAAGGAAATTTGTGGTTTTCATTCACTTGTGTATTGTGTTTCGAAATGTGCCGAAACACTGACTTTGGTCTGTTGCTGGTCAAACAGATGTATCTGTTTCGTCTTTGAAGAGAAGAGTTAATATTATTTTGCTTTTAGATAGGATTTTGTTTGGTTTCAAGCGTCTTTTCACGACCTGTTGGTCTTACAACCCGTGAAGGTAGCAGGGGCACGGTTGTGTGCCACATTTGAAGTATAATGTCACTGTCACTGATCCCATAATCCACCAGGATCGTAGGTGCCCTGCACGATAGAGAGTCTCGTCAGGTGCCTCCACCTTTCACCTTTTTTTTCTTCTTCTTTCGGTCTCTCCCTCTCTCTTTTCCTCTCCACAATTTCGTCTATATATCCCCTTCCAACCCAAACTCATTTACTCTTTCAACCACTCACATATTTCCCCAGTGAGTCTCTCACCTGCACATACAGCTCATTGGGCCCTGTGTGACACTTGAGCAGATATTCCAACGGCCACCGTATACAGTCCAGGAACTCGTCCTCCTGACCTGCAGCCTTGTAGGCCTCGGGGAAGAGGAGATAACCCCAGGTGAGCACCGTGGTGCTGTAGGACATGGGAAAGTTGAACTTGACGTGGTCACCGGCTGAAGTGAGAGAGACAAGATGTTTGTCTTACTGAACACCGTTTATGTCCATTTAAAATACATTTCTGTATGAATTTTTACTGAAAATCGTCGATCAAGCTTCAAAGCCCCCCCCCCCCCAAAAAAAAGAAGTAAATTTGCAGTTTCCAAGAACACTCAAGCTGTTAAAGTCACCAAAACTTTGGGGGCCATTTTTTTCCTCGCAAATTTAACTTCTGGCTCCAGGCAAACACCACCTCATCTAATTGCAAATATCTCGACATCTATTGAATTCTTTTTTTACACTCCCATCGACACAATTTAGATCATTTAGGAGGTGGGCTTACGACCCTGCCTTTCAGGGATCCAACATCCCAGCATTTAGACCGAGATACTCAGAAAACCATTTTCTCCACTTTCACGATTCTAACTCGGATCTCCTTCTTGCGACAGCGAAGCGTCTAACCGCTACACCACAGACGCTGGTGACGTCTATTGAAGATAGATAGGTAGTTCTTTGTCAGCAAAAGCAATAAAATGGACTAGCGTTAAGATGATGCTGCCACCAGGTCGTGACAAAAACCCATTGTGGGGTGGGGGGAGTGGGGGGAGTGGGGGGAGTGGGGGGGGGTAACACATTGCCATTTATACAGGTAATTGCTTTAGACGTTCGCACGTTGGAACAGATTTGACTGTATATTTAAAAAACCTGAAGTAACTGCGCCTCTTTTGAACATCGTTACAAGGTAATGAAGAATCGAATCCGATCCAAACTGTTGTGACTCACCGTCATACCAGCCCCCGGTCAGGTCCTCTCCATTCTCCCCTTGGTCGTGCAATGCTGAGTCTCCTCTGTAAGGAATACGGTTCGACGCTGGAAGCTTTCCGGATCTCTGAGTCTCGTAGAACAAAATGGACTTGTACAAGACGTCGTTGTAGTTGTACTTGGAGTTGTCATCTGTGCAAAAATAGCATGCTTTGGTGGATATTTTGACCAAATAAGGTGGGGAAAGGAGAGGGGGTTGTATATAGAGAATAGTACATTAGCCTGACATAATTGAAAGGGTTTTGAATCCATGAACTGTTCTGATTTTGTTGAGACTATTTCATTATGAATTAGATTCGGATGACCACTCAATTCTGTCTTTGACTATTCCTTTTTGAGGTTTATCTTGCTATGATGTGACTTTATAGATGTAAATATTCAATTCAACTACTGGTACTTCGGCAAAATTATGTGTGTGTATTGTCTCTTGAACAACGTTTACGGTACATGTTTATTGCGAAGAGAGCTTTTAACTTTGACGGTTATGACCTTTTTCACTTTACTAGACAGCCATCGTATGTCTACGATATTGTATTTATTAGTTGGGACTGTAATGAAACCTTTTCAGATGCTTGACCAATGTTTACTTACGATCAGGTGCTGTGTCGAATTTCCAGGAGTCCACACCCATGTTCATGAGCAGGGCAGATCCATCTGGTGCTGGCTTCCCTCCTTTGTAGTTGCCGAAGAATCTGAGAGGTTACGTAGACGGGGTGAGGAGAGAAACAGGAAAAGTTGATGGTGAAGGAAAAAAACAAAACATTCCAAAGTTTAAACAGGAATGTAGAGAGCGCAGTTGGTGGAGCGGGTTGTGGGTGGGGGAGGAGCGTTGAAAGTCGTGGGTATCTATCTATCTATCTATCTATCTATCTATCTATCTATCTATCTATCTATCTATCCATCCATCCATCCATCCATCCATCCATTCATCCGTGTTTCAGTTTGGAGATTAAATAAGGAAAGGGCGAGAGGGTAGGGGGGTCGAGGAGGGGGAAGGGGGTAATGGAGATCTATGTCTATGTGAAGAAAAAGTACTAGTGTTGCAATAACTTAAATGTCCGACGCAGCATGATACGTCAAAGAACTCACCAGACGTTAATAATTGCACGATTTAGAATTTCACTTAGTGTAATGTAAGTTACTGTACCACGCAGGAATCCGTTTTCAGTGTTCAAAGTTTGATTTTTTTAAACTTTTAAACCAGACATGGAACTTCTCCAGAATTTTCTTTCGTGGAATCATTCTATTGAATGGTGATGTTAAACATAACATCTCAAACAAAAATTGCGTGACTATGACTGCGGGTAAATCTTCAGTTAGGCTTTGCTTTCAGTAAACATTTAAACTTTTACGCAACATGCGTTTAATCAGTCAACGTTCTCAAGCTTTTTTTCCTTGGTTTCTAATTTCGACAGCCTGTTTCCACTTTCTTGATTTTATTCATAGGACGGTCGCAAAATTCAATTGTCGTTACAAATGGCTTCTTATTTATTGTTTTTCACCCTCACACAGTCACTTTTTACATTTCCCGTTTTGAATAAAGGAGAATAAAACTGGTGTCTGATTATTTGGACAAAACCATGGAAAACACGACAAAAATTCTTGAAAAAAGATTCCCCCCCCCCGCCCAAAAAATAAAATAAAACACAACAAAAAGCAAAACTAATTACAGCAACAATGACAACAACCAACCCTCCCCCCAAAAAACCCGAAACAAACCCCAACCAAACAAAAAAAACCCAAACAAAAAACAAAACAAAAAACAAAAACAAAAACAAAACAACAACAACAACAACAACAACAATAAACAACAACAACAAACAAACCACCACCCCCTAAAACCCCCCAATGATAAACCTAAAACCTGTTCTACTCACTTGAGAGTCATCGTGTCACCGGCCTTGAATATCGGACGGTCTTTCTTGTTGACCAGAACCCATTCCTTCCCGTTGCTGGAGTGTTGATAGGCGTCACCAATCATAATCTACAGCATGGTTTATAGAAAGGAAGGAGGAAAGAGGGAGTCAACGAGAGGATTCATGGTATGATCGTTGTTGTAAATTATGCATGGTTAGATTCATTACTTCAACATGCGCGTGTACGCGCGGGCGCACACACACGCGCGCGCGCACACACACACACACACGCACATATGCACACAAGCACATACACACACAAACACACACACACAAGCACACAAACACACACATACACGCAAA
>NW_004799672.1:8209-9156 GCF_000002075.1 Aplysia californica | reverse complement strand
AAAAAAAGTTGTAAACTGAGCAAGGAGGAGCCCATGTATTTTCTGTGATTGTTTATGTGTCCGGTGGCGGAGCACTCAGGTATGACGGCTGTTGGTGTGATACAACACTCAGGTACAACACTCAGGTACAACACTCAGGTACAACACTCAGGTACAACACTCAGGTACAACACTCAGGTACAACGGCTGTTCAACGTTCTGGGAGCCGGGGACAAACTTGTCGAGGTGTCGAACTCGTGAGCTGTGGGGTTACAATAACAACTCACCCCGGCCCTCCCCGTCATGAGAGAGCGGTGTTTTTTTTAATAGTTTTAGCAAGAGTTTTACGACACTTGCAACACAATAAGGCCATACAAGTGCCGAAGATTAGAGGTGTTACAAGAGAGTAACAAACACAAAAAGAAGGAGAGGAGATACGGACGATAGATGTTTGATAGGAAAGAAAGAGCAAACCACACCAGAGCACCCGCCAACCACCCACAAAGCGGTGTTTGGACCGGAGGGGGGGGGGAGGGGGGGCTTTCGTGGACTACAGGTTAAGGTGTTCGCCTCTAATTCAAAGGTCCCGGGTTCAAATCCGGGTAGCGACCGGAAAAATTTCTTCTCTAAAACGTTCTCCTTTCACATCCTTCTCTGATCTCTAACAATGTGCTGTCGTCTGCCACCCACCCCCTCACCTTCTTTGCCCCTCCTCTGGGCTCCTGACTCTTTCTGCAGCCTTTCTACTGCTTCCCCTTGGCTCCTCCTTACAGATGTCTTTCAGCCACACCTCTGATCTCTGGTGGGAAAGATCTACACCTAGCCTTCTCGGACAAGGGCGAACAATCTCGGAGTTCCTGTGTGCAAGTTCCGCACGTTAAAGATCCCTTGGTGGTCCAAAATTGATAAGAGTAGGCTTTGGCCGCCTCTGGGCAAAATTTAAAACTTCCTTTCAACTGAAAATGTTT
>NW_004799672.1:2618-3831 GCF_000002075.1 Aplysia californica | reverse complement strand
TGTGTGTGTATGTGTGTGTGTGTGTGTAGGATGGAGAGATAGACGCACCCTTTCAATTCCTTCTTTCTTTTGTTCAAATTTACAAGATTTTATAAGAACGTGTTTTTGAAAAAGAATGCTCCTAAATTAATGTGCATCTCTTTGCAATGGAAAGATCAGCAGGCCTAGATAAATCGATTATTAAAAAATAATAATTTAAAAACCATTTCTTCTTCTTCCTGTAAAGATATGAACATTCATGAAAGAGGGGTTTCCATGGAAACGGAGGGACTTATCTACATTTTTCTAGAAGCGTCATCCAAGGCCTCTTGATTCCCTGCTCTTACGCTGAAAAAAAATTGAAAATGTAATCGCAGAGATTTCACGCACTCAGTGACACTGTCGGAAGCTTTAGGTCGCTTTTAAGCACAAGGGGGCTATCCCGACAAAATTCAATGTCGTTTTTAGAAAGTCGTGGGTAAACATTTTGCCCCTTGTTCAGTTTCTTTCAAAGACAAGGAGAGTTTTCTCTATAACCAAACAAATATGCACACCAATGAAACCAAACGTCTCCTATAGGTACCGCTTGTCCTTAAAAGCGACCATAATAATTGTAAGGGAGTAAAATCGTCCCCAATCGGGAATCGAACTCATGTTCGCTGTGTTCGCGGCGGAGAATGTTACCTCTGAGCAACAGACGCCAATTTGGTGGGTGGTTGGCGGGTGCTCTAGTGTGGTTTGCTCCTTCTTTCCTATCAAACATCTATCGTCCTGATCTCACATCCTTCTTTTTTATACTTGTTACTCTCTTGTAACACCTCTAACCGTCGACACTTATATGACCAAATTGTGTTGCAAGTGCCGTACAACTCTTACTAAAACTAAAGACGCCAGTTTTTACGTCGTGATAAGACACATGTAATGTTAAAATCTCCTACCATTCAAAATCACAAAAGAGGTAAAAATAGAAATAAATCCGACATACTCGAGAAATTGCCAAATTTCCATTCATTTCACTCCAACATACACGATAGTCGTTATGAGTATTCATATGACATTGGAGCACGCACTAGAACACCATTGAGGTACAATCAGAATACGGTACTGAGAGTGTATCTAGCTTAACACTATCATTGTCTATAATACTGTTCATTTATATTAGGCAAGTGACTGTGAGCCTGTTTGTGTGTGTGTGTGTGTGTGTGTGTGTGTGTGTGTGTGTGTGTGTGTGTGT
>NW_004799672.1:0-2080 GCF_000002075.1 Aplysia californica | reverse complement strand
CACCCACAGAACGTACTCTAACAGCTTGGATAGTTTCACCCACACGGAATGTCTTCCTGCTCTCTAGCTATGTTCTGTCGTCTGCTTTTGTCTCCACTTTCTGCCCCCACCCCCCTTTGCCCCCTCCTCTGGGCTCCTGACTCTTTCTGCAGACTTTCTACTGCTACTCCTTGGCTCCTCCTCACTGCTGTCTTTCAGCCACACCCCTGATCTTCTAGTAGAAAAGATCTACACCTAGCCCTCTCAGACAAAAAATATCCTAAGTCTCGTGTGAAAGTTGCGCTTAAAGATCCCGTTGTGGTCCAAAATTGATAAGAGTAGGCTTTGGCCGCCACTCGAGGAACATTCAAACTTTCCTGCCAACTGAAAATGTTTAATGCGTCCCGCACGCTTATGACCTTATGCAGCTGCGAGCGCCGTAAAAACACTTACCAAGAAACAACACCAAAAAGACAGCAAACACTGGCCTTAGTTCACCCAGGCAGACGCAAACTTCCTGCCTGAGATGACGTGCACTTTAAATCTTATCCACGAGCAAAAATGTTTAATTTTTTAAGACGCAAAGTTTAAGGCTGGGAGACTTAACGAATAGATGTAGCTATGAGAAGATGAAATTTCCTGGGTATAAAAATGAAATGTCGAAATGATTTCACACGTAGCATATTTGTGCGCCTCCTATGAAAACATCGCAACTGCTTCACTCAATATGATGCGCAATGGGAGAACAAGAAAGCTGAAAGTGTTTACAAATTCCCATTTTATTTGTTCAATACAGCAGGCGTGAGCACAGGGAAAAATCGTTAGCACGTGCATAAGAAGAACTCGGTGTCTGTTCAATGGCGTGTGTCGTTTATCGATACCACGAGATGAACATTTTGCTGAAAGGACATCCGTCATAACTCGATGGGACAGATTTACAAAGCTCTCAGTTGAATTTTGACACTATTCTATTGAGCTGTTTGGGGACATTTGTCATGCACAGGCGAGCATAGGGCGTAGGTTTGATTCTCTACGGGTGCAATGCTTAATCATTAATAGATAGCATACTTTGTATAGCGCAGATCCCCGCTCATCAGCAAGCTCTGTGCGCTTCACAATCTATACTATTACTCTCAACTCAACTTCCTGGGAAGCATACAGTGCAAGCTATCACTTATAGGAGCTAAAAACTAACATATTGGCAAGATCTTTCGCTGTCTATGGCCGGGTACCCATTCCCACCTGGGTGAAGAGAGGAAAATTCGTGTAAAGTGTCTTTCTCAAGGACACAACATCGGGCCCGCGGCTCGAACCCACGACCTTCCGGTTGCAAGTCCGAGAGCCTAACCACTAGGCCACCCACGCACAATATGATACACGTATGACGTGGTTGGCCTAGGTTCATTCTCTCAGCAAAGTCAGCCACAGAACGGTAGTCGACGTGGGCTGGACGATATAGTTTTACTTTTAGTTTCAGTAAGAGTTTTGCGGCACTTGCAACACAATAAGGTCATATAAGTGCCGAGGATGAGAGGTGTGACTAGAGAGTAACTTAATACAAAAAAGGAGGAGAGATAAGGGCAATAGATGTTTGATAGGAAAGAAGGGGGAGAGATAAGGACGATACATGTTTGATAGGAAAGAAGGGGGAGAGATAAGGACGATAGATGTTTGATAGGAAAGGAGGAGAGAAAAGGACGATAGATGTTCGATAGGAAAGAAGGAGGAGAGATAAGGACTATAGAGGTTTGGCAGGATAAAAGGAGCAGACCCCACTAGAGCACCCGCCAACCACCCACGGACGATGTACGCCATCAGGTGAGCTGATACTTTGTGAATTGGTTTGCTTTGTTTGTCTTTTCTTTGTTTATTTATACGTTTGTTTCTTAATTTATATGTTTGTTTGTTTATTGATATGTTTGTTCGTTTGTTTGTGTATTCCAGTAAAGAGAAGCACGTGGTCCCAACAAAGGTGACTCAGTGCAAGGAGACAACAAGGCTGCCAGGTAGGATAAACAGAGAGATAGAACAGCTGATGGAGGATGTACCAGTGACACTCTCCAACCGCCCGTCAAACTGACACAACGATATGGAAGAAATG
>NW_004799671.1:7662-9160 GCF_000002075.1 Aplysia californica | reverse complement strand
ACAGATATGGGGAGGGGAAAGGGGTGGTGTTGGGGAGGGGTGGAGGTTGGAGTGTGGGAGCGTGTAATTGCCGGGGGAGAGGTGGGGTTGGGATGGGGGTCTGTAAAGATCAGGGGAATGAGCAAAAGGGGGGGGGGGTTTGCAGTTCACCGCTGGTATCGAGACAAACATTTAAAACTATCGATTTTCTCAAAGAGGATCTTGTTGGTGGGTGGAGGGTACCACTTGCAGGTCCTACTTTGTATTTCCCCTCTCTTATGTTGTTTATGTTGTGTGGGTGGTTGGAGGGTGTCACTTGTAGGTCCTACTTTTTATTTCCCCTTCGTTGTTTATGTCTGTGTAGGGTGTTGGAGGGTACCACTGATAATTATAGTTTATATTGTTGTTAATTTATATTATGCATGTGACTGTAAGCCCGCGTTTGTGTTCATTGTGTGTGTGTGTGTGTGTTGATGTGTCTACGAGGTGGAACACCAAACCAATGTGCCAGGATCTGGACAAATAAGATGTGTCTTATCTTATCTCTTATCTTATCTTATCTTATAGGTCCTACTTATTTGTTTCCCCTCTGTTGTTTCTGTCTGTCTGTCTTACACTACCCCCGTCCTAAATGCCAGTTACTGTATCGATGTGCGTCTCTGCTTCTCTCTGCTCCAACATAGACAAACATGATCTGTGTGTACTCTGCATTAGGGCTGGCTAGTTGTTATTTTTATTTGATCATTTTTGTGGTTGCTTTTTGGGGTTTCTATTGCTGTTGGATGTGTGTAACGTGTGCACATTCTTTTCTAGGAAGAGTTTCCAACTGGTAACACGACGAAAGATAAAACGACGAATGTTTCACCAGATGTTGTACCATATAAAACAATAAAGCTTGTACTATATAAAACGAGGATTGTTCTACCAGATAAAACAGCCAATTTTCTACCAGATAAAACAAAGAATATTCTACCAGATAAAACAAGCCCAGTGAGGTAAGTCTTGTACAGAGACAGAGCTATAGCTAAGTGACTGGGGGTACCCTTTCACCCTATCCGTACGCCCTGGGGTCATTTTTTACCTCCGGGGTTGTATTCTTCACATTTTAGAATACTTCTAGTGTGAAGATCTCTTAAAAACTTTCAGTATTTCTCAAAAAATCATTTTGAAAGACTGTTTTGCAAAGCGTACGGATCGGATTAATGAGTAAATTTCCTCTTTGGAAAGTGGTGGTATAGAGTTTCCCACGAAGTGAGGATACGATAGTAAAACACGACGTACGGATAGGATTCGAGTGTGTCCCCTGTAAAGTGTGTACCCTGTAAAGTGTGTGCCCTGTAAAGTGTGTACCCTGTAAAGTGTGTACCCTGTACTGTAAAGTGTGTACCCTGTAAAGTGTGTGCCCTGTAAAGTGTGTACCCTGTAAAGTGTGTGCCCTGTACTGTAAAGTGTGTACCCTGTAAAGTGTGTGCCTTGTAAAGTGTGTACCCTGTACTGTAAAGTGTGTCCCCTGTAAAGT
>NW_004799671.1:5631-7087 GCF_000002075.1 Aplysia californica | reverse complement strand
ACACACACACACACACACACACACACACACATACATACACAAACCTACACACACACAAACACACACACACACACACACACACACACACATTCCCTCACAAACCGGCAAAGCCTGTCTACCTCCCTGCCCTAGTACTCGATTATCTGTCTGAGCTATCGGAAATCGAATCCTTCTAGACGAAACTAATTGACCCTTTCGTGCCCGGCTCAAAGATGTCGTATAGATTGTCCGACTCTCTCACGATTTTGTCGTATCTACCCAAAATGTCGTTGTACAATTGTCGTAGTCTTTCAGGATTTTGTCGTATAAACCCAGATGTCGTACAATTGTCGCTGTCTCTCTCTATTTTGTCGTAACAGCCCAAATGTTGTTGTACAATTGTCGCAGTCTCTCAAGATTTTGTCGCTTCGGAAGAACTAGGACAGATGTACATTCCGATCGTGTGAGACGGACTTGATGTGTCCAGAAAGCACGCGTCGGTCTTTCTTGTGTTTAACCCTATCCGTACGCCCTGGGGTCATTTTGTACCCCTGAGGTTGTATTCTTCACATTTTAGAATACTTCTAGTTCGAAGATCTCTTTGAAACTTTCAGTATTTCTCAAAAAATCATTTTGGCAAACTGCTATGCAAAGCGTGCGGATCGGATCAACGAGTAAATTTCTTCTTTGGAAAGTGGTGGCACAGAGTTCCCCACGTCGTATGGACACGATAGTAAAACACGACGTACAGATAGGGTTAAGTGGTGTCACAGAGTTCCACACGTCGTATGGATACGATAGTAAAACACGACGTACAGACAGGGTTAAGTCGTGAGTTGTTGAGTTGATTGACAAGTTGTGGTTGTTTTTCTGATTTGTTTGTTTTTGGGGGTTTTTGGTAAGATTTTGAGCGGCTGGTTGTTTTGGAGTTGTTTTGGTTGATTTTGTTTGTACAGTCGAACCTTCCATAACGGCCACCTGTATAATACGGCTACCTGTATAAGACAAACGGCCACTTTCCATTCCCCCCCTTGCGTTTTTTCTATATAATTTAACTGTGTAAAACGAGCATCTGTCCAACGCAGCCGCGGCCACCTTATTTTATCAACTCACGGTCAAATGTACCTGCCTCAGACGGCCAGGCCTGGTCACTCATTGCCCAACAATTTGTCATACATTTTGAATCGGCCCCTCACATTGTGGACGGGCCGTCATAATTCATTCACCTGTCGTTATTGTTAGTCCCTCCAATGACTGTTTACTCAAGTTGACCAATGGCCTAACAATAAATTTTCAACTGCTGGAGAGGGAAGCGTGTGATCCGTCATAACCTATAAGCCCCGCCCACAACTCATGCACAAATCTTGTTTGAGGTGACTGGTCACTGTTTTGTTTACCTAATCTGTAACAAAGTAACAATGGACGTTGACGTGAACTTGTGACAGAAGCGTCGCTCGTTCTCCGAGTGGTGGCGACC
>NW_004799671.1:0-1738 GCF_000002075.1 Aplysia californica | reverse complement strand
CCAACCTCACACCCAATCCCCCCAACCCCACCCCCCTTTTGTGGTTGCAGTAAACAATATTTTATAACAAAATTCTATTACGATAGTTTCCACGAAAACGGAAAGGAGAGCAGTCCCAAATAGCACGCGAAACTTAGAGGACGAATGGATGTGCTCATCGTCATTTTGCTTAGGAAGCATGTGTTTTTGTGTGGTGCAGGAACCCTTTGAGCATCGACAAGATTAAATCCTTGACATGATTATCAATCATTCCATCCCAAATGTCACAGAGTTGCTAAGAAAGGGTCTAAATTGGGAGCAAAGTCGCTTTTCTTCGGCTGCTGTTTTATTGGACTTCACATACATGTAGGGTTCATGTCGGGTTATTTGGTCGCTTTTAAGCACAAGGGGGCTATCACCAAAAATGCTGTTTTGAGAAAATCGAAGGTAAAGTTTTTGCCCCTTGTCAGTTTCTTTGAAAGACAAGGATAGTTTTCTCTATAACCAAACAAATATACACACCAATGAAACCAAAGGTTTCCGATAGGTAGGGCAATGCCCACTTTCGGTGTAGGTCAAGATTTCTGGAAACCCCTGAAATCTGGGTTAGGCTGCTTGTCCTTACAAGCGACCGTTTAATTTACCGATGATCACCCCAACGTTGGTATGATTTAGTTTTCCAGGAATTGTCTAGCGGCCTTGTCCCTGTGAGAAAATGTTTTGCCGTGCACAGAGATGTCTACTTGAATGACACCATGACGAAAATAATGATAGTTTAGTTTTAGTAGAGGTTTTACGGCGCTCGCAACTGCATAAGGTCATATGAACGCCAGAAGATTAGAGGTGTTACAAGAGAGTAACAAACACAAAAAAGAAAAAGGGGAGATAGGGACGATAGATGTTTCATAGGAAAGAAGAATCAAACCACACCAGAGCGCCCGCCAACCACCCACAAATAATGATAAGACATGACGTTTCAGCATTTACGCGATGTAGTCCACTAAAGACATCCAATGATTCTCACGAGGGCGGTTCTGTTCATCCCACCCGAGACCACCCACAACCGTGCCAGTTTCGTGGCCTCTGTTCCTCGCTGACAGATTGTTTTGGGTGGATAAACTTCATTTTCATAAGGGAGCCTATAAAGTGGGAGGTTGGCGGGTGCTCTGGTGTGGTTTGCTGATCTTTCCTATCAAACATCTATCGTCTTTATCTCCCCTCTTTCTTTTTTACGTTTGTTACTCTCTTGTAACACCTCTAATCTTCGGTATTTATATGACCTTACTGTATTGCAAGTGCCGTAAAACTTTTACTAAAACTGAAAGGAGCCTATAAATGCCATGACAAACATTTGGCTCCCTTATGAAAAGGAAGTTTATCCACCCAAAAGCTTCAAGAAAATCCAATGTTTGTCTCTTCCGTAAGGTTTGAAAAACATGACTTACCAAAGTTTACTTGGCGGCTCTCGAGAGGATCATGTCCAAAAACAAACACAGTCCATGTGAGGGGGGAAAAAAGGTTTTGAGCTCTACATGAAACCAATAGCTCCTAAACAAAAACAAAACTTTTATACTAATAAACATATGTAATGTGGAGTCCAGATTTTGCGTGGCATTAGTAACTGCACTGTCTTCCAGTCTGTGTGAACATACTGTCAGCAGAAAATGCTGCTCATTGCAGAGACAATATGCTTTTTTTTAAAATTTGATATTCAATACATGTCCATTCCACCAATGTTGATGCATTGAGAGAGAGGGGG
>NW_004799670.1:7307-9312 GCF_000002075.1 Aplysia californica | reverse complement strand
GTGGAAGGAGGAGAGGGGAGAAAGTCAGAGTGTAATGGAAAGGAAATTGAAGTTATATAATCATCTGATTTGTACTTTGGTTCCAGATAAAGTAAGGGAGGAATGGGGGGTTGAAATAATCTAGTTTTGTGAATTATCTGGATTCTGATTTTACTTTTTGCTGGTATTGATTTCTTCCTTGGAGGGTGTACAACATTGTATTGCATTCTCTGAATCTGTAATATGTCTTCAGAGTTCTGACTTTGTAACACTTCTACTAATTAAAAGAGAGGAGGTAGCTTATTAGATTTATGTTGTTGTTTTATATTTTCTTTGTTTGTCTGATGGGTACTACTTCAGTCTGCTCCTACGCTAATGTTGGTTTTCATTTGAGGACCCAAGTTTTCATATTCTCTAAAATATAAATCAATAGAAGAAAACATTTCTGTTCTTAATTTGTATTTCCTCATGAATGTGTTTAGTATGGCGAGACTGAACTTTTTCAATGGAATTGCAGTAAATACAGCTTTATTTTGTCAAATGTGCAATTTTTAGATGAAAATGGAGAGGATTATGAATCTGATGAAGAGGATGAGGACGAAGATGAAGAAGAAGACCAAGAGATGCTGGAAGCTGACCTTGACAAAGATGAGGCGCTGAGAGCCCAACAAGGGGAGCTCACTGGAGAAAGGTTACTGGCTCAGTTCGCCTTGATGAAACCTCCCAGCACAGCTGCTCTCATGAGGAAAAAGGTTTGTTTTTGTTTGTTTTTGTAAAGTGTTTTACGGCACTCGCAACTGCATAGGTCATATGAGCGCGCGGGACACACATAATATTTTCAGTTGGTAGGAAATTTTGAATTTTGCCCGGGTGGCGGCCGAAGCCATACTCTTATCGATTTTAAGACCACCAAGAGATCTTTAACATGCGCAACTTGCACACGGGCCCTCCGAGATTTTTCGCCCTTGTCCGAGAAGGCTAGGTGTAGATCTTTCCTACCAGAAGATCAGGGGTGTGGCAGAAAGACAGCAGTAAAGAGGAGCCAAGGAGTAGCAGTAGAAAGGCTGCAGAAAGAGTCAGGAGCCCAGAGGAGGAGGCAAAGGAGGTGAGGGGGTGGGGACAGAAAGTGGAAATGAAAGCAGACAACAGAACATTGCTAGAGAGCAGGAAAGGAGGTGAAAGGAGACAATTTTAGAGAAGAACATTTTTTGGTCGCTACCCGGATTCGAACCCGGGACCTTTGAATGAGAGGCCAACACCTTAACCTCTAGGCCACGAGCGCCCCCGAAAAAGGTTTGTTTGGTTGTTTGTTGATATAGTGTAAAACGCATAGAGCTTGCTGTTGAGGGGGGATATGCGCTATACAAATGCTATTTATAATTATAATTTGATTTATTTATTCTTTTGTCTGTTCAATTCCTTGAGCCCTGCCCTCCTGTGCGCTCGAGCTACTGAGCACAGACTGTTAGATATGTATACTGGCGTACGCGCGGGCGTGCATAGGGAGCACAGACTGTTAGATATGTATTCTGGCGTAGGCGCGGGTGTGCATAGGGAGCACGGAAGGATGTAAAAGGTAGAGAAATACAGCTTAAACTCTATCTTCAGCAAGGGGTGGGTGGGTTTTGATTAGTGAAGCAATCTCATTCACAATGTATATTTATTTCTGAAAAGTTTGCCTCTTTATTTTTTATGGTAGAGATGGTAGGGAAAGACTTTGTTGTATATACCACTGCAGGACGACATAGACTAATATATAGAGCGGACGCCATCATCAGTGGGGACGGAACAGTGCCGACTACAATACTAGAAGTATTAGTCATAAAAATGTTGACGCGTGAAGCCGAGAGTTGAAAATAAAATAATAAATCAATTTTTGTATTCTGTTGTGGTTTATACTAGAGGTCTCTCTCTCTTTCCTTTTTTTTGTTGAAAATTGTGCTTAAAGTCATAGAATTTATCATTGTGCCGTGTTGAGGAAAAATAAAATGTATATTATCCCTCCCCCCCCCCACTTTTTTTTTTG
>NW_004799670.1:0-7207 GCF_000002075.1 Aplysia californica | reverse complement strand
CCCCCCCCCCCCCCCCCCACTTTTTTTTTTGGAGACTTTTATTTCCTTATGTTGATTTCCTTTGACCTCCACAGCTGGGAGATGAACCCCTCCAACGGCCAGCCACGCCAGGCTCGAGACGAGCGTTAGAACAAGCCAACAACACCAACAACAACAACGCTGCGGCCACTAACAGGTGAATGTCTTTAGGGTTGTCTTTGTCTAGCCCTTAACCCTTAAAACCCTGAATTCTTTTTTTTTCATACCTCCCTAGAATCCTGAATTAAAATTAAGATACTAGAAAAAATTAGGTTGGTTCATTATTTTGTTTACTGTGTCTTTAATTGTTGTTAGATTTTACTGAAGTTTGAAAATGTTATTTATATATGAATGCACAGTCTGAACAAAAGGGGAAAAGGTTAAAACACTGGTTTTTAGGACCGACTCTATGAGTTAAGTCTTGTGTGTGATCCCCGACTCCATTTCAGTCAAAGTATCATTAGACCCACCCGTAGATCTAGCCTCTGGTAGCTTTAGTGGTGATCTCCTGCCAATTCCACTATCGTCAAAATCATCATTGATGTTATGCGGAACATTGCAATCGTCTTCAACGGTCATATTTATCGATACATCCGACTGGGAGACCATTATTGGGATCTGGTTAGGATAAAAAATGTCAAAAATTTTGCGGCCAGAAGATCCTGGCAGCGAAAAGTGATTAAGTTTTCTTTAAAACTCGCAAAATTTCCAAAGTTTCGGTGAAGAACTGCTCTCATGACATTATCGGTACTTTCTGCTCGTGACAGAGTCATCTGGAGTTACATCCCCTGTTTCTAGCACTGGGAATTAAACGATAAAGTCGAGCAGCGGTTACCAGCGGTATAGGAAAATACGGCGTCAGAGGTTACCAGCGGTATAGGGTTTTAAGGGTTAAGTGACTGGGACTAACAGATGTAGCATTAGGAGTTTGATTCCAAATTTAACCTTTTGAGTCCTGCTCGATGGAGCATACCAGGGTCTGTGTACCTCTTAAGTATCGACAGCTGGATATACACGGCCGCACATTCAGGCATGCGTTTATTGTGCGGCAGAAGGGTAAAGGTAGATAATGAGCGGTACACCTAATCCTTTAGGTCTAATGTCAACTTAGTTATAGGTGTGGAAGGAGTTTAGCTGAATGTTGACCCTTTTGTTGAGGGCCACAAAGTGAATGAAGTGACTCTGTTCTGGCTAGCAACAATTGGGCTCAACATAAGTTTTTAAAAACATACTTCATGAAGTTGTTAACTCTGTGTACATGGATGGAAACAACATCACAGAGTTTTGCTTTTTTCTTCTGTTCATAGATCATTTTGCAACAGGATGAGAAATACTACAAAGAAAAGATAGATTCTTATGACTTTTTCTTCTCTTCTCTTTATTCAGTCGCTCTGCAACAAGATCTGAACATCGTGGTGCCACGCCCCTCAACTCGAGACCTGCCACTGGAGCGAACAGACCTGGGTCAAAGGACATGGTGCGACCTCCGACCCGAAGTGGCAGCAGACCAGCCTCACAGGAGAGTGCTTCAAGTAAGACAAACTTTTGTATGGCTCTTGAGTGTTTAGTTAAAAGTTCATTCTTTTCCTCTTTTTTTGTGTTAAAAAAATTAATGAAAATGAAATTAGCAGTCTGCTTGTTAAGATGACAATGGAGGCCTCCAAAATAAAAGTTGTTTTATGTTAAAGTGTTCGATGGGGGGCTCCTGTGGTCTAGAGGTACGATGTTCACCTCTCATTCAATAGATCCTCGGTTCGAAACCTGACTGCAATGAAAAATTTTCTTCTCTAGAAAAATTTCTCCTTTCACCTCCTTTCGTGTTCTCTATTTATGTTCTGTCATCTGCTTTCATCTACACAGGAGAGTGCTTGAAGCAGGACAAACTTTTGTCTGGCTCTTGAGCATTAAGAGGAAAGTTACCTTCTTTTACCTTCTCATTATGTAAAAGAAAGAGAAAATGAGATCAACAGTCTGCCTGTTAGAGTGACATTAGAAGCTGTCAGAGGAAAAGTTTCTTCGTGTTAAAATATTGGATTTGTCTCACACTTTTGTGTGGCTGTTTAGTGTTAAGAGGGAAGTTAGCTTCTTTTACCCTCTCATCATGTAAAGTATAAAGAAAATGGGATTAGCAGTCTCCCTGTTAGAGTGACATGGAAGCAGCTAGAGGAAGATTTGCCGTATGATTAAAAAATGTTACAATGCAGTTTGAACCAAGAATGATCAATGGCACTGGAAGAAGAATTTGTCCTATGGATGCACTTCAGTTACAGTCAAAACTTCTCTTTCAACCACCTGTCCAAAACAATCACCTGTACAAATGACCATTTTTCTCTTCGTTCTGTGACATTTTTTTCTACCTTACTATGACACTGTTCCAGTGGACCACCTTTCAACTTGACAAGGGGTGATCTTCTTTGACAGGTTGAATTTCATTTCTATTACCTGTCATTTTGACCCTTTTCTATTTATGTCCTTCTTTAACAATGTATGACCCTTCTGTTCAAACTTTCTGTGGCCTTAGCTAAGCAGCCGTTTGATATTCTCATTCTTTTGCGCCTCAGGGAAATAAAGGTAAAGGCTCACAGCTGAGACCGGCTCTGACTCACTCAGTCCACAAGATATATAAAAATTGAGACAAAATTTTCATGTCAGAGTTCTGTTTTTATCATAGTCAAACTTACGGATACAGAAATCCCGTAAGAGAAATAAAGATAACGTCTAACCTGTTTTGGTAGTGTTAAACTCTAGCAATGCTTTTTTTTAACAGCAGGCAGTTTTGGCCAGATTGAACAGGAAAGGGTTAAATCATCAACTGATTCAGCCCGCAGCGCCACTCAGTGGCTGACTGTCTCCTGTGTTTTGCCGCAGAGTCGCTCAGAGCAGCTCATATATATTGCTCCCTTTCTTAACATCACTTTCCTCTCTTCTTTTTTCCTTACCACTTACATTTCAACCCTGTTTTCTGGTGACATTGAATAGTATTTTATTCTGAACATTTCTATATATGCCACACATAAGGTTTTAATAAAATTTAGATATTTCCATGTTAACTTTTTGTGAGACCACCTGTGAGGTCACGAAGCGGTCACAAATTATTTGTGTCCGGAGTCTAATTATCTGCGGGCTGAATCAGTAAGTGTCCCCCACCCAAACCCGAGCTATGTGGGTCCCCACAGCCAGTAGTGTTTCAAGACTGAAATTATTGAGCAATGTTTTCCCCCATCATAGGGCACATTCTGATGATAGCAGTGAAAGGGTTAATGGTTAAACTTACTTTTTTGTTTGTAAAATAATGCAGTAGAAAACTAGCATTGCTGTATAAGACATATGTTTATTGATTTATTGTGCCACAGACACCAGCTTGGGAGGAATTTTAAAAATTGTAGTAGTTGGTGGGGGGGGGCTACACCTTCTTTTATTACTGATATATCATTTCTTTTTCTTCAGAATTTGCTGATGAATTCCGGCCTGCAAGTCAGAGAAGTGACCGAGCCTACAGGCCGTCAAGCAAAGCTATGGAAAAAATTGGTCCTGGAGCAAAGTAAGTGCCATTTCCCCTAGAAAGATCTCTTTATCAATGACATGCAGACAATCTACATAACATAGTAGTGCATTTCCACTCATGAAAACCAAAGACTATTTTGAGAGAATCAAGACTGAAAATTTTGTCCCTTTACAATTTTTCCTCTCGTTTTTTGTGATAAATCATGTAATTTAGTCATATTGTTGTTTTATTGCCTGTGGCAATTGTGGCATTTGAGACAATTTTACCTTGCAACAGCTGATTTCGGACTTAAAACTATAACATGTCATTGCTGGTAGTCACAATATAACATCCTGTTAAATGGTAAATATGTCTTCCTCAAAGATCCTCCTCAGTGATAAACCATCTGAAAGCTATTTCCTTTGATATTTTGCAACCTCAGAATTACAAAGAATGTGAAATTACAAACAACTAGATTTGAGAAATTTGTCGTCAAAATTTTTTAGTTTCACAATATTATGTCAAGCTTTTTCCAATGCAGTTCTTTGAATATCTTTATAAGGTCTCTGAATATTCTTACGATTTTGATAGAGCAGATAGAGCATTTGTTTTCTGACTTCATGGTATTAGTAACTCAAAACAGTCAAAAATGTCTGGTAGAACTTTGTTATTCTAAGGAAGCGATTTGACATGTCATGCCCTCCCTCTCTTTTCAAATGTTCAAAATGTTTTAGATTTCTTTTTCTTATGAACATTTCTAGCAACCTTTTTCTTTTTTCAATTTTGTCTTATATATTCTCAAACTGTGGTTAGTAAATCAATGAGGTAAACTTCAAGCACAAAGTATGCCTGCCTATAGAAGAGGAACTCTAATTGGTCTTAGTCTTAGCCTTATGCCAAAAAATCTTTTGCGTTTGGGTTGATGAGTCCAATATTATCAACTTTCCCTGAGGTCTGACTGCTGGATCACAGAAGAGGGGATAAAGAAGAGGAAAATGAGGAAGAAGATGAGAAGGGTTTTACAAGGAAAAGGAGAAAATGAGGAAGAATTAGAAAACAAAGGCTTTTTTAATATAGTTTCTTATGTCCCCATCAACACAATTTGGATCATTTAGGAGGCTGGTTTCTGGCTCTGCCTTTTAGGGCCAACCTGGGCTTACAGGGATACACCCTAGCAGGAAGACCAAGATACTCAATAAAAAATTTTCCTAGCTTGGGAATTAAACTTGGGTCTTCTGCAAGCGAGGGTCTTCTGTGAGCAACAGCAATGAGACGATAAAAGTTAAAGAAAGGCTTTTATGTATGATGAATCGGCAGTGTTTCACTGTCTCTCCTGCAGCGTCAATGAGTACCGTAGTGCCTTTGGAGCTAAGCCGAAGATTCCTCGTACACCTGACATAGGCAACGGCTCCAGCAGGCCCATGAGTCACGCCTCTAGACGGGGTACACCGAAGGAACTTCCTCCTCAGCCACAGTTTTCAGAGTCAGGGCCACGTCCCAGCTCCGCTGGAAAGACAAGTGGTAAGTTCAACATTTCTCACCTTCATGATTCTCCTCCCATTTGGCCGGACTATTTTTGAAATCGGTACTTACGTTCAAGAATGGGATATGATTTTTTTTTAATTTCCCTTTTTTTTTTACCCTATGCTTTACTTTGGCATACTAATGCACATAAATTTGTAATCTATATGTGTCATAATGTAGTGGAATCAGACGCTTGTCAATATTTTGGTATGTAGAGTTATTGGTATCATCTGAAAGGTTATTCGTTTGCCTTGCTTTTTTTGTGTAAAAAACACCCGTCTATCTTGAATAGAAGTTGAAATATTTGCGATTGAAGGAGGTGGGGGTAGCATGGTTTCAGAGGCTAAACTTATCGAGAAAATGGCCCCCAAGGTTGTCTGACGCACATGCCATCACTGGACGCCACTTAAACACCCTGTTTTTGATATAGGTTTATAATGTCTAACTCAAGGATGGGGGCTCTCGTGGTCTAGAGGTTATGGTGTTAGCCTATCATTCTAAGGTCCTGGGTTCAAATCTGGGTAGCGACAGAAAAATTTTCTACTCTAAAATTGTCTCTTTTCGTCTCCTTTCCTGCTCTCTAGCAATATTCTGTCATCTGCTTTCGTCTCCACTTTGTGCCCCCACCCCCTTACCTCCTTTTCCCCTTCCTCTGGGCTCCTAACTCTTTCTGCAGTCTTTCTACTCCTTCTTACACACCCCTGATCTTCTGGAAGGAAAGATCTACACCTAGCCTTCTCGGACAATGGTGAAAAATCTCGGAAGTCTTGTGTGCAAGTTGCACTTGTACAAGATCCCTTGGTGGTCTAAAATTGATAAGAATAGGCTTCGGCCGCCACCCGGGCAAAATTCAAAATTTCCTGCCAACTGAAAATGTTTGATGTGTCCGGCACGCTCATATGACCTTATGCAGTTGCGAGCGCTGTAAAACACTCACTGCCCCACCCAAAAATAATTAAAAAATAAAATAAAAATAACTCAAGGATACGCCCTAAGTGACCACCCACCTAAAAACCATTATACCTATGTATGCTTGACAATTATATTGTGAGCCAGAGCTCAGCTATTACTGTGTTGAGAGAGGCAATAAACCCAAACCATATATTAATATTCCACAGCATGTTCTGACATTGCTTCCCCACCATAACAGTATTTATCCTCGTTTAGAAATTTCATTTACATTGATGTGTTATACATAATGCATATCACACCACTTAGTATGTCCACGATCAGTATAACAAACACGCCATCACTGGCAGCAGGGAGCACAGTTTTGGTATACTTTAAGGGAAGCTAGGCGTGTGAATTAGGAAGAAGGGTTGTGAATCTTAACATATTTTCTCTTTTGGGGAGGGAGGGGTTATGTTTTTTTAATGGCTGTCACCTTTATTGTTCATGAAACCTCTTACTTTTGTCAAACAGATTATGTTAGTTGTAAATAATTTATACTCCCGTCAACACCATGTATATCATTTTAGCGGGGAGCTGGTTCGAACATGATTGTAAGGGCCAATCTGGGCTGAGAAGGATTCAACCTTCCATAAAACACTTACCTACGGGAGAATGGAACTTGTATCTTCTGTGTGCCATGACAAAAAGCTTAACCGTTTTGCCACAGATGCTGGGTTCAAGTAGTTTAAAACATGAACTTTTTACAAACTTGAAAGTATAAGAGATCCTCCCCACTCCCTTTCTTAATTTTTCAGCTCCTGGAAGCCCAAGAAAAGGATCATCAGCCAGTTCAGGAAAGCCCAAAACACCTAGTCAGATGTGAGAGTTATGGAGGGTACTGGAGGTTACAGTCAACAGCCCTTTCCATTTCAAGACAAGTATAGACTTCACAACAAACAATAGAGATAACTACATCATTTGATGTGCTGTTTATACAATACTGCATTGTTAAATGGGGAGAGAACAAATGTTAAGAAAATTTTTATTGATGAGGAGAGAGTCTTGAAAAGGGAAAGTTGAAAGGCGTACAGTGCAAGAAAAGTTTCTTCTTTTTATTGTGGTGAAGAATTTGTGTGAACTTTGCTCAACAGAGAGCAACATAATACGAAGACTCATGATTAATGGCATTAATGTTCTTTCTCTTCCCCTACCTGGTGGCGACCCATGCCCTTAGTAATTGTCTTTGTTTTATTTTTTGTCTTTTTGTTGTTGGGGTTTTTTTGTGTGTGT
>NW_004799669.1:0-9253 GCF_000002075.1 Aplysia californica | reverse complement strand
TGGTGTGGTTTGCACCTTCTTTCCTATCAAACATCTATCGTCTTTATCTCTCCTCCTCTTTTTTGTTACTCTCTTGTAACACATCTAATCTTCACCTCTTGTATGACTTACTCGTGTTGCAAGTGCTGTAAAACTCTTACTAAAACTAAAATATAAATGCTTATTATTCTTCCATTGGTGTTTTCAGGCAACTGGGCTATACCGTCGTTATTCCGGAACCGTTTTGTGCTTTTCATTTCTTTTCATACTGCGCTACCTTAGATACCACTTCCTCCTACTGCATTTGGGTTGTTAGTTAGCTCAGACTCTCAAGCAAAGTTGATTACACAACTTACAGTTGAGTTTTCATTCAGGTATGTCCTTGGGCAAAGCAGGATAATCCAACCGAAAAACAAGGCGCTGTACTAAGACGACCAGCGATGACATGTATTTGTATTATCTGTACAGTGATATTGTGACCTTTGTGACGTTTACTGCAACTACGGAATCATTTGGTGCCCGCTTTGTACATGTCAGTTGGAACAGATGAGGTACAAGTTTCTACACTGTGTGTAAATGCCGGTTTCAGGGGTGCCAATTTTCTTGGTGAATCAGAAAAGTATGGGATTTCTGAAATAGTCTGCATTTTGCATATCACGTAAAATAAATAAGTCTTGATACAAGAGATGCATCAGACAATATGACCTATAAATTTTGAAGTCCCTTCTACATGTTTCCAAGGAGCCCAAAATGTTCAGGATTTTTTTATCATGGCCAGCTGGCACCTCTGCAGGTTTACATGATGGGTCTTATGTGGCACACTTATTTTAACCTTCTGTAAGGATGTTCTGTAATGTCCCACTGCTGTTTCTGTCTTATCTGTCTCACTGTTTCTCTAAATATTATTTTGTTGTCAAGTGGACATGCTCACTGCCGCATTGTAGCTATTTTGTTGTTGTTGTTTTGTTTTTGTTTTCCTTTTTGTTTTGTTTTTTTCTTTAGAGCATTCCAATTTTCTGGTTTTTCTTAGTTTGATGTTTTCTTTTTTCGTCAACAGAAATTTCCTCTGGAGTCTGAGGACAGTGTGCTCACCTCAACTCTGAAGCAGTTTTCTACTTACTTGGATGATGTAAGAAGCTTTTTAGGGGGAATCATGTGTATGTGGTTAACTGCACGTGTGTGTCTGAACGTGTGTGAGGGAGAGATTAGATGTTTGTGTGTTTTGATGGATCGGATAGCGACAACTGGCTTGGGAGTGGCTTTAGTTTTCATCATTTAGATTTTTCTGTCTCAATGGTGATAAAATTTATGATGTTGTAATAACCTTTAAAAGGATTTATTTTATCGTCGTCAGTAAAATTATTAAAGGATTTCTTTGATCCCTGTTTGACAAAACAAATTGTTAGGCCTTTTTCATCTAACGGTACTATTGTTTTTTATGCAGACATACTTTTTTTCCTGCCTCCCACATTTTTTTTTCTGAATCCACTCTACAGATTAGTTCAGTGCAACAAGTCTTGGCACAACAGTTCTCGGAGACGATGATGTATCCACTTAACAAATTTTTGCAGGCCGACATTGAGGGTATGTAAAATTTGCATTTGATAGTCTACTATTTTTCAACATGTCTTAGTGCATTTTTGGACCATGAAAATATTTTAAAGTTTCAGATCATGGTTTGATGTGTGCAAATAGCTGAAAATAGGAAAAAATAAAACATATTAATGTAGATTACTTTTTGTCAAAAGTATTTAAATATAATATAATATGAAGGATTTTTTTCTTCCCACAATGTAATGATATGCTATGCTATTTTGACAGAGGTGCTGTGTAAATGCACTGGGGATATCTTTGGTTGAGTTCTATTTGTCAGTGGATAGATTTGTAAAAGTTTAGGTCGTATTGTAATACTATATGCAGTGTTTGAAAGTTGGCTTGTGTATTTCACAGACACAGTAGTAAAACATGAACAAATAAAATGTTTTTTTTAATTTGTCCCCAGAGATAAGCACAATGAACCAAATGTTCCAATCAGCTACGAATGGTAAGTCTTTGTTTTCACCAAAAACCAACTTTCATTAAAGTCAGTTTTGTTTTGCTTCTTTTTTTTATATGTCAGCAGAACAGTCGTAAAAATTAAATGATTAATTTTTTTGTTAAATTAAAGCACCAGGATACCGTTGTTAATTTCTTTTTTCTTTTTTTTTTTTGACATAACCTTGGCACAGACATTTGTAACGTGTCATGTTTTTATGACTCATAATTGGTCTGGATTAGATAAGCACATCTGTATCAGTCATAAGAAGTAAAGAATTCTGCTTTTTATTGGCAAAATGCTAGAGTTAAAATTATATTCCTAGAAGACCCAAGGGTTGCAACTATTCTCTTGGCAACACTTTGTTTGCAAAGGAATAGGCCTAATATTTTCCTTGTCTCTCCGCACGTCTGAACTTTACCCACTAGAACTACCTACGTTCATGACCCGTGAAGTGAGACAGGTTTCAGAAAGCTGATATTGTTGCAGATGTGTGGGTTTCCAAGTGCATTCATTCAACAAAACTGCATGGTATAAACGCACATGTTTGGGAGGATATTGATCAGGACCTAACTGACAAGTTGGGCTGTAACTGGGAAAAAACTGTGTTTTCCCCATGGAAGGGTTTCCTTTCTAATTGTAGTGGACTGCAGAGGGAGTATTTTGTTTCTTGAATGACCATCTCTGTCTTTGTGCCTTTTCACTTTTCGTGACTTGGCACACATTTGAAAAGCAACCTTAATTATTGCATAATTATTCATTGGCTTTTTTTCAGCTTCACTTATGCCATCACAAGTTTGCTCAAAGCTGGTATTCTTATTCACAACTTTTGCCTTTTTTCTCATTTTGGCTTTTCGTTTATCACTTATTGGCGTGATTGTATATTGACTTGGTGTGGCACTATTTTGGCCAAATATATGCTTTTCCCATCCACTCATCAACTCTTTTACTATTGACTCAAGTTGAATTTCCGTGAATTCCCTTTGGTTGCTGTGTTAGACTTAAGTTGAATTTTAATAATGACAAGAAAAAAGAACCAGACTTTTCTAAGTTTCCTTTGTCTACTGTGTGCAGATCACGAGCAAAGTTTGGCCAAGTACATGAAACAGCCCATGAAGAAAGATGACAAGTCGAGGGTAGAGGTCAATGAGGAGCTGCAGGGAAACAGGAAAAAGTTCCATCAGGTATACAAGAAGGAAATTATTCATCCATGAGCGATCAGTTACAATTTCAGAATTTGATTTTGAGAAAGAGACAGCTCTCTGTGTCCTGTTAATGCCATTCAAAGTTTGATTGTTTAGTTGAGTTCTGAAAACGAAAAAAAAAGAGGATTGTGTTGTTTAATTTTTTTTTAAACTGTGTTGAAAGTATGATTTAAATTCTTTTAAACATTCAGTGTGAGGTCTTGTTTGAGGTCCTTCCTTGTGGTAAATTTTAAGATATTGTTCTTTTTGACAGATTAAAGTGGTGAGGGCTGGAGGGGGGGGGGAGGGGGGTGAGGCTTTCCCATTCTCTATAGTGAAGGGATATGGCATTTCTGAATCATCATTTCTTTTGTGGTTATTTTCTGCTGCCGTACCTCTCCAAAATCATGACATGGACCTGGCCAAGAGTAATTGTGTGGCTGACTGGAATATGTTCTTCCTTTCCCTAGACGACTCTCCACTACTACTCGGCTCTGAATGCCCTGCAGTACAAACGCAAGTGCTTCCTGCTGGAGCCTGTCATGGGCTACCTGCATGCTCAGCGGGCCTGTTTCCAGATGGGCCAAGACATCGTCCTGCGCTCTGACCTTGAGGACTTCCTTGGTGATATCGGCAGCAGTGTGCAATCGTAGGTTTTTATTCAGTATTATTTCTTCTCCCCATCGCATCAAAAGTACTCTGGGTCTTTTTTTTCCTTATTTTTTGGGGGGGGTTTTCCTATCATTGTTGAAATATGGTAATTGGTAAATATGGTATATGGTAGGGAAGAAAGTTAAATTTTCAGAGTGCTGCAGGTGTGCTATTCCTTCTTTAAACATTTCGAGAGGTGTAGGAGATCATTAAAAGCCATAGTCACTCTTACATATACTTCGTTTCATATGTATGCCCTAGGCACGACCTTATATTTATTGTGTTGAGTGGGGAGGGAATGAGTGAGAACTCAAGCAGGGTGAAAAAAGGCAACCTCCTAAACAATCTGAACTTTGTTAAAAGGGATGTGAAATAAATCCCTTCTTTTCTATCAAATATATATCGTCCTTATCTCCCCTTTTTTGTGTTTGTTACTCTCTTGTAACAACTCAAATCTTCAAAACTTATACAACCTAATTGTGTTTCAAGTTCCGTAAAAGTCTTACTAAACCATGAAGCAAAGCTAACTTGTTCATCGCCTGTGCCCCCAGGGTTCACTCTGACCTGGCCAAGGAGACTCAGCGCACAGTGGAACTGATCGACTCTATAGAGAAGCAAAGCCAGCACATGTACCACGCTGAGCCCCCTGTGGACATGCCGTTTATACCGCCCAACACCAATCTGACACAGAAGGCTGGATACCTGTTCTGTCGAGGGTGAGATGCTTTTCTTTAGAGCATAGTTCTGACTAGAAGTACTGTTGATCCAGCTCTAGCGGCCCAGCCCCCCTGTCTAAGTTAGTTACCTGGACGAATGACTGCTTCAACCTCCTTCTCCACTGCTGTTTTTTTATATTATTATGACACTGTCTAATATGTCCACTTGCATAAGACAAATCCTTTGTTTCCTTGACAATTTGTGGCTGTCATAGACAATTTCAACTGTACTTCTTGTTTCGACTATCAATGTTGTTTACTTTGGGGTTTTTTTGTTAATCCAACAGCTTCTTGCATTTGTGCAGTTTTACCCAAACACTTTGAAATAAAACACTAGAAGCAACAGTTGTATTTTCGTAAATTTCAATCACAATGAATGCTGAAATCAGATTGTGGGTGGTTGGCGGATGCTCTGGTGTGGTTTGCTCCTTCTTTCCTCAGTGCTTCCACTCTTCCGTATTTTTACAGAAATCCGTACTTTCTGCCAGTTACGTACTTGTTCCTTCATCATTCTCAACTCCTTCCGTAAAAAGCTGCGACAGCGTAGGACTACCGAAATTCCGTAGCAAAAGATCCGTACTCGACTTCGTATCGTCTAGTACTAGTATAAGTTACGGATATTTACGGTAATTCTCTCGGCAATAAGTTAATGTTATAGAAACCTGCCTGATTGCGCATTTCCTGCAATTGGCCATTATTCCACTATGCCCCATGCATTCATTTCGGGCTTGTCGGCAGTACATTTTAACCTGTGGATTGATAAAAATCTGGCGAACTTTTTGTGCCAATTTCCTCCTTTCTATCATTCACTCATTCCGTCTGTCTGTCTTCGGCCCCTGAACCCCCACCGGGACCCCTGGCAGAATTTTCCTTACTTTTCAGCTTCAGCTGGTGGAAGCACTGTTTCCTATCAAGCCTCTTTCGTCCTGATCTCCCCTCCTTCTTTTTTTTAAGTTTGTTACTCTCTTGTAACTCCTCTAATCTTCGGCACTTATATGACCTTATTGTGTTGCAAGAGCCGTAAAACACTTACTAAAACTAAAGCAGAAGTTAGATTTCGTGTACTTTTTGCTGAGATTTCATTGATATGCTTTGCCAAAACGTTGAAAATTCTCAGTTTGCCTGAACCTGGATTTCTGTACTTTTGAAACTGATGATATTATGAATGAATAGTTAATTGTAATGCTAGCTCTATGCGCAAAGACTAGTGTCTCTATATTTTGGTCTTCTTGTTTTTATGTGATGCTATGAAGAGATGGTAATTAGTGGTTTCAATCTGAGCACAGGATTTTTTTAAAATTTGATTTTGATCATTATGGAGAGCTACTTATATAGTATCTTCAGTTTGAGATTGCTATGTGATTTAAGGGCTGTTACTGACTTTGAGCAGGTGAAGTTGTTTGTTCTGTAAAAAAATTTTTAGCCTTAGCTTTTTCATTTCTGCCTTGACCCAGTTTCTCTTCCTTTTGACTTGCACAAAATCTTCCTTTCTTAATATCTCAAGAATATATGCCCATTCCATTTGTTTTAAAAGGTTGAGTTGGTGGTTGATGGATGCTCTTGTGTAGTTTACTCTTTCTTTCTTAACTAGCATCTATTGTCCTGATCTCTCCTCGTTCTTTTTTGTGTTTGTTTCTCTCTTATAATACCCCTAATCTTCCGCATTTATATGACCTAATTGTGTTGCAAGTGCTATAAAACTCATATTAAAACAAACATATAAAAAGTTGGATTTCGTTGCCTTCCTGATAGTTTATCATTATTCATTTCATTGTTCTCACAGCAAACAACACTGTTTCTTACCGACTGGCTTAATTTGATTAACTACAGCTCCTTCAACACAGGATATTTTTTTTAATGTGCTGAAAGAGCACAAACGCCACCGTCTGTCATCACTGAACAGTGCCTATTGCCTACTGATATAATAATAATAATTATTATTATTATTATTATTTATATTTTTAAAAATTACAATGATAACAGAAAACATTTGATGGGTGGTTGGCGGGTGCTGTGGCGTGGTTTGCTCCTTCTTTCCTATAAAAAATCTAATGCCTCTATCTACCCTCCTCCTTTTTTGTGTTTGTTACTCTCTTGCAACACCTCTAATCTTTGGCACTTATATGACCTTATTGTGTTGCAAGTTCCGTAAAACTCTTACTAAAACTAAAAAGAAAACATTTGTATAACTCAACTTACTGCTCAACAGCAAGTTCTGTGCACTTTACAATCTACATTATTACCCAGCAGAGCTGATAGCATTCTGAAATAATATCAACTTCATGGGAAGCGAACAATGCAAGGTGCCATTTTATAGGCGCTGAAACCCTAACATACCGACCAGATCTTTCGCCGTCTATGGCCGGGTACTCAGTCCCACCAGGGTGAAGCAAGGAAAATTTGTGTAAAATGCCTTTCACAAGGATATAACGTCGGACCTGAGGCTCAAACCCCCGAACCCCCAACCTCACAATTATGAATCCGGTAGCCTTACCACTATACTACCGATGCTGCTTTATGAAGAAAGATTTCACAAGAGTTGATGTTTTGCTGTTTCAGGAAACAAGTCCTGCTTTCTACCAAGTGGGACCGTATGTATTTCTTCACTCAGGGTGGGAACCTCATGAGCCAGACGAAGGAGGAGGTAAGTTGGCATGATATTCTAAAGATTTATCTATTCGTGGCGGTCAAGAAAGACGTAAAGAAAGATTGTTTCAGCGATATAGGTGCAAATTTGGTCAGACTGAAATATTTTTTGTAATGTTTGATCTTGGAACATAAGGCTGAACTTCAAAGACTGAAGAAATTAATGTTGTCTCTAGAGCGAAAATGAATGCAGCACTGAAATGGATTGCTAAATTCACATATCAATGTGTGAAGTGAAGAGACAGACTCAGACCTGATTCTGCCTGATGTAATAAACACTTTTTATTTAGTTGACCAGTTATTAACATGTTGATTTTTCCTTGTCTTTTGAAGATTTGTGTTGTCATATGTTAATTTGTAAAGAATTCCTGCACTCAATACGCTGCAAGTGATTTCACATGCGCACACACATACACACACACACACACACACACACACATACACTAATATGCACACACTCACACAGACACTTGTATACATAAAAACATTGGCATGTACATACTAATATACACAAACGCACCCTACTGACATATGCACACACCCATGCACACACCCTGTGCTCCAGTGTTTGGACTGTAGTGTTGTGCCCTTTTGTTGTAGAGTTGCTCAGGTCAAAACATCTCTCTACAGTCGCCTTTATGCTTGCTATATTAGGTCCCTTTTGTTCTTTTGCCCTTCTTTTGGTATAGATGCGGACACTGATTGGGATCTTGAAACTCATGGTAACAAAATATCCGTTCATACTCATATCCACACTCATTTATGTCTATCTTCCTGAATCAAAATGCAATTTACACACACATACATTATACCTACATGCTCACACACACAAACACACACGCACAAACACACACACACACACACACACACACTCACACAAATACTGGATGGCAGATTGAATGAATAAATGAATCTTAAAAGAAGTCACAGAGATAGCTTAACAGATTTTAGAATGCAAGTCTAATACGGATTTAGAACAAATAATAATCAATCTAGCCTCAGTTTGTTTTTCATTGATTTCAATTATATAATATCAACAAGTTTTTTGTTTGACACAAAAGGCATTTGAAGATAACTGCGCACTCTGAACCCTCTTGTCTGCTGAGCGAAGAGGTGACAGCTGTGCTTCTCACCAGCATACAATTAGATCAGCTGACAGGACACAGGGCTGTACTTAACTTAACCCAGATGTGAGCCTGTTCCTGAGCCACGACTATACAAAGTTTTTGGAGCAGTCACACCTTTGTTGAAAAAGTGATAAATTAGAACATATTGACTGCTTGGTGTAAGACTGCCATGTCATTTTGAAAAGTGACGTATGACAGAGTCTTACGCTTAAGTAGTCAATATTAAATTTTTAATGAGTAAAAACTGTTTCGTGATGGGAGAAGTAAAGACTGGACTAGGTCTGTGTACCATGTTGCCAACTGCCATATCAAAAGCATGAAAATTAATCAAATTTTGGCTAGACGTAAATTTTTCTAGTTGAAATGTCAAGCACCAGCTTGATATTTCTAAACATTTGGTTTGTACATATCACAATTTAAAGATTTGTTTTTGTTATACAACGGGTCCTTGAAGGTTTTCCACACTATCTTTAAATTGAGATGGATGTACCGTCAAAGGTGTCTTTTATTACTAAAATGTGTTGCATTGAAAGTGGTGTAGTACTGAAAATTTCCCCCCTACACTTAGGGCCACTCTCATTACATGTGTTTTCCTGAACCTTCAGGTGTTTAAGAAACCAGATGTGAGTAGAGGGAGACAACAATTGACAACCAGTTGAAATCCATCATCTGCTTTATCCTTACCTTTTTTTTTTTTCCCCTAAATCCCCCTCATTGTTCCAAGTCATTTTCTCTTTAAAAAAGAAATGAGTATACAGAAGATACAGTGTAGTATGACATGCTAAAAGAATTGTTTTAAAAGTTTGTAGTAGTTGAGGATCAATAGATTAATAATTAGACTTAAAATTCCCTGTGTGCATGTTGTTGGGTCTTGGGGTTGGCTTAGCGAGGTGAAACCTGTTTTGACTCTTTTGT
>NW_004799668.1:0-9280 GCF_000002075.1 Aplysia californica | reverse complement strand
CGTTACTTTCTACACTGCTGTTTGAGCTCTCTCTTTATTTGTGATTGTTATATATTATGCATGTCATTATGTCAGATTGATGGTTGGGGCGGAGTAGGGGGCGCTGGGACCTGGCTGGGTGGAAAAGGGGGCGGTGGGCGAAAAAAGTTTGAAAACCACTGTTCTAGGCCATCGCGTCACACGAGATGGATATACCCCATTCCTTTCAAAAGTCAAAGCTATAGAAGAATTTCCACAGCCAACCACCTACAAAGCACTCCGAGAATTTCTTGGAACGCTAAACTTCTACCATCGCTCTCTACCTCGAGTTGCATTAGTACTACGCCATCTCTATGAAGCTCTGAAGGGAGAAAAGAAGAAAACAAAACTTTGCTGGACGGAACTGATGACTACAGCCTTCCAGGCCAGCAAACGCATGCTTGCCGACTGCTTTCTCCTCTCGCATCCCCGAACAACATCCCCATCGCCTTCATCACCGACGCGTCAGATCACGCAGTTGGCGCTGTCTTCAAAACAATATGTCGATGAGGCCTGGCAACCTTTAGCATTTTTCAGGAGACAACTTCGAGAGTCAGAACTACGGCAGAGCACATATGATCGGGAGTTATTAGGACTCTATCTTGCCGTCCGTCACTTCCGATTTTTGCTTGAGGGTAGGTGCTTCACAGCATTCACCGATCATAAACCTCTGGTGGACGCAATGTCCAAGTTATCCCCTGCAACGTCACCTGACACTCACCTCAGATTTACCACGGACATACGACACATTTCAGGGAAGGAGAACGTTGTTGCAGACTGTTTGTCCCGAGCCATTTTCCAGACCACATTGGGACTGGACTACAAAGCAACGGCTGAAGCCCAATGCACTGACACCTCTTCACCTCTTCTCCAGACGACAGCGCCTCTTCCCCAGGATTGCGCGCAGTTTCAATGGCTATCGAATCCGGAGGACCAGAATTGCTGTGTGACATTTCGACCGGACATTCTAGACCAATTGTACCTCCAGCATTTCGTCGACAGGTCTTCGATTTGTTTCATAGCCTCTCCCACCCAGGAAGGAAGGCCACAGTCCCCCTGATATCCCAGAGATTTGTTTGGCATGGGCTAAGGAAGGAAGTCAGCAAGTGGACCAACGAATGTACGGACTGCCAAGCTTCCAAAGTGCAAAAGCATACTCGGGCACCCATCGAGAAGATTTCAGTGCCTGAAAAGAGGTTCAGTCACGTTAATGTCGATCTTGTAGGTTCTTTACTCCCACTGCAAGGCTTCACTCACCTCTTCACAAAATCGACAGAACGACACGATGGCCAGAGGCTATCCCACTCAAGGACACCTCAACAACAGAATGTGGCCGTGTGCTAATCAACCACTGGATCGCCCGTTTTGGCATCCCCATCGACATCACATCCGACAGATGCCCTCAGTTTACTTCTGCCTTGTGGAGAGAGATGGCCGAGCGCCTTGGTACCAATCTTCATCCTACAACAGCCTATCACCCTCAATCCAATGGACTGATTGAGCAATTCAACCGGTCTCTTAAGAGTGTTCTCAAAGCAAGACTCCAAAACCCGAACTGGCTCGATGAACTGGGATGGGTACTGCTCGGTTTGAGGACTGCCCCAAAAGAGGACCTGGGAACTTCTGTCGCCAAGCTAGTGTATGGAGAACCACTGAGAGTACCAAGTAAATTTTTTTACCAGTGACACTTCACCATCCGACCAGTCACGCAGCCTCGCCGACTTACGATCCCAAATGCAGTCACAACTAGCCAAGGCGACATCACTGCACTGTGCACCTACCTCCAACATCCACTCGTCACTAGACACAGCCAAGTTTGTGTTCATCGGCTGCGACGCTCACCAAAAAGCCCTACAGCGCCCGTATACTGTTCTATACAAGGTTTTAGAAAGGCATGACAAAACCTTTCTTTTCGATTTAAGTGGTCACGCGGAACACATGTCTGTCGACCGACTCAAACCAGCTTTTGTGGATCTGTCGCCACCAGTACGTGTTGCTCTGGCACCAAGACGTGGGCGACCTCCGTCTTCATCGCTTGTGAATCCAAGCACAAATACTAACAATTAAACCCAGCCTAGCCAAACTATACAATCCGCTCCTGTTACTCTTCAGGAACCGCAACAAGCAGACTGGAAGGTCTCACGTTCAGGACGTATCGCGAGACCTCCTCCCCGGTTCTAGAACCCCCTGTCATGTCAGCGCTGGTAGGGGGTCATGTATTGACTCTCCGAACACTCAATTAACTCACAACACAGCAGCTGACATGACCATGACTTCGCACGGACCTGCGAAGTGCTCATATGCAAAACACCACCTGACCCGACTGTCCTACATGGCCAGTCGAGTAGAAAACTCAGGTGAGTAAAGACCTACCTACAATATTACTAATAACCATCACCATCATAATCATAATACTCATAATAATTGGTATTACTATTTCTATAGAACCAACGATTGTTAATGCATAGTTCTAGGCTGTTGTGTTTCAGCCACACCCCTGATCTTCTCGTGGGAAAAATCTACACCTAGCCTTCTCGGACAAGGTCGAAAAATCTCGGAGGTATCGTGTGCAAGTTGCGCACGATAAGGATTCCTTGATGGTCTAAAATCGATAAGAGTAGGCTTAGGCCACCACCCGGGCAAAATTCAAAATTGTCTAGACGCTTTAGATATATAAACCCACATGCAAAGAACAAAAAATAATATTTGCTCACACGCATACAAACACATACACACTCGTGCACACACATACATACATACACATACCAATACACTCACACTCACACATGCATACACATACACACACATTCACACACACACACACACACACACACACACACACACACACACACACACACACACACACTCACACTCACACTCACACTCACACTCACACACACACAGACAATTATTCACACACGCACGCACAAATGCATGTGTACACACACACACACACACACACACACACACACACACACACACACACACACACACACACACACAAACAACAACAACAAATTAATGAGAAAATCGATTGCATTAACAATAACAAGAGAAACAGATAATTAAATATTCTAGTTGAAGATGCTACAACAACTACACTGTAACAACTGCATCAACGGATGTATAAATAACAACTAAACTGTAAAATTCCAAAAGACAAACAAACAAACAAACAAACAAACAAATTAAAAAAACAAAAAACCCAACAACAAATAAACAAAAGAGAAGAACAAAAAAACACAGACAAAAAAACCAAAAACAAGAAACAAACAAACAAACCTCAACAACATTATCAAGAAAAAACCAGACGGGACGGCAGCAATAGATGTCAATCCTAAAAAAATAAAACTTATGAAAACCTTTGAAAGGTATGATGCTTTTGTTTAACACACTACACACATTTTAATATTTGAAGCCTTTTGGAACGGCGTAGCAATTAAAAGTTTTATAACTAAGCAACTTTTTACGCGCGTGACAAGAGCTGTACATTGTTACGTAAACACTTGATTGCACAAGACAGTGAGATAGCCATACATTATTGGTGAACAGGGTTTTTAAATCATGATTTGTTCACTGCTAAAGATTGCGAGAGAGAGAGAGAGAGAGAGAGAGAGAGAGAGAGAGAGAGAGAGAAGGGGTGAGGGGAAAGAGAGAGAGAGAGAGAGAGAGAGAGAAGGGGTGAGGGGAAAGAGAGAGAGAGAGAGAGAGAGAGAGAGAGAGAGAGAGAGAGAGAGAGAGAGAGAGAGAGAGAGAGAGAGAGAGAGAGAAGGGGTGAGGGGAAAGAGAAAGACAGAGAAACGAAGTAAAGAAAGTTAGGGGGGGGGGGGGGTTAAAGAAAAAGGGAAGAGGAACAAGACAGACAGACAGCAAAGCGGGAATATAAAGTTGTAGGGAAAAGCAATAATTGTAGGGACTTGTGGAGATTAACTCGAAGTGGAAATACAGGAAGGTTTTATAACAATGTTTTGATCTGGTTGTATCAGGAAACAGCCTTCCTCCCTCTTTGGCAATTGTTTTCAGTTAAATCTGCGGTACCGATAGACTTGTATTTTAATATCCTATAGTGCGGTCAAAAATTCGTGGCGCAACTTATTAAAAATTATTCCGAAACTATCGAACATAGACTCTTTAGCTTTTGCACAATGACTTGTATCAATTTGTCTTAATAGATCAATGTTTTTATAAACTCCTTTTAGCTTCATTCTAGAAAAAAAAATTTAAAATCCATTTGGGTGGTTTTTATGGGTTTTAAAAGGTTCACAACTGGGGCAATATCACTTTTAAAAGCAAGTCCGTCATTTTGTCTAATCACGACATTATGCTTATTGAACGCTGGTTTTGTGAACCTTTAGTGCAAAAAATGAGTTCACTATAACATTAATTAATTTCTTGTACCAAGTTTTGCCACTAAAAGTGTCATTGGTGAGCTGTGACGTTGACCATGTGTGTGCAGCATGTGGGTGTGAAGCGTGAAGTGCTGTAAACAATCATCCACGTGGCGAAGATTGATAAATTTAGTATTTTCTATAAATTCTTGAAAAAAAAGTTTTTAAAAATCTAGCCTTAATTGTTGTAGGAAATATGATTAAGTTACGAAAGATTGCCACAAACTGCTATGCAAAGTATGGGTGACATTCACTCATTAAAGAGAAATTTGAGGGTAAGTTGCGCCACGAATTTTTGACCATACTATAGTGGAGGAAAGACGATGGGAGACAATCTGAGGAAAGCAGAGGACAAAGATAAATGGCGAGAGCTGGTTTTCAGATGCAGTGGTGCCCCCACGGTTGCCCCAACTACGGGATAGAAGAAGAAGAAGAAGAAGATAGTCTGGGCACTCTGACGTGATTCTGATTCACCGTGGAACGTGTCATAGGACCCTCTTTAAAGCGGCAGAAGATATTCGGAGACGTACTCCCTCACACAGATGCACTGCTTTGGGGGTCAAACTGCGTATTGTTTGCTGCAGATCACACATATAGCCAATACACCTATCGTAAATCAATTATTAAAAGAACATTTCACACCCAACTGCAAAATATCTAATTATTGGTTAAAACATGAGGGCATGCCCCCTGTAACCCCCGGCCCCCGATTTTTGTACTTGGTCCAGAGGCACAAAGCATTTTGATTGGTCTGTCTCAGTAGGAGACGTCTCCGGATAGATACTGCGGTTTAAAGCCATGTGAAGGGCAAAGGGGGGGGGGGGGGGAGGTTACACGCGAATTCAACTGTAGCGAGACTGGTGTTTTGACTTTCATTTGGGCACCCATGGTGCGCACCAGTGCAGCGAAGTTTTTATACAATGTGGAAGGCAAATAGCGGCGGCCATGACACTTAACAATCTAAGATACTATAATTCAAGTCAATGCCTGTCGCTTTACCCTCCACATACTAGATTAAATCGAAATAACAATTTGAACCAGAGGAGAGGGGAACAGCAAACGTATTTAAATAAATAAATTTTTAAAAAAGTATCAGGTGAACAGCGACTATGCGAAGCGAATGCCTCGTCTTGATGGTATTGATCATGGCATCGGTCGTCAATGTTTCTGCTATATTTCCTTTTTTCTCACAGCTTACAGATTATATTAGTCAATGTTTGTTGTTTTTTGTGTTTCAGGTCACAGATGATATCGGTCAATGTTTCAGTTGTGGTTTTATTTTGCAGGTCACAGTTGATATCAGTCAATGTTTCTTTTGTGTGGTTTTCTTTTTGTTGTTATTTTTTAAAGCTTACAGATTATTTCAGACGCAATTTTTATGCCTATAATATTTTTAAAAAAATTGAAGATTCGTCTGATTTCGATGACCATGTCAAACATGTGAGCCTTCGGCCTTATGTGTAAGTGGTCTTTTATATCACTAAACCTTTACTATAAATAGGCACGATGAGGTACTTCCAAAGAGATTATAATAAGACTAGAGCTCGCGGCAGTGACGTTACACCGGTCAGAAAAGTGGTTATTCTCCCCCTCAACGGCATGGCCGGCGCACCCCTAATTTACAAGAAAAATCTGAGTCCCCATCCTTTTGCTCACGAGATCAAGTATATTAAACACCACTATGCGCCCACATTTCAGTGCAGTCTTGTGGATTTCCTCCTGAGATCGTCGAGACATCTCCATGTGAGTCTCGAAAAGTACTCACTGCGCATGTCTTGCTCTCAGCAGTCAGTATCCCAGGCTGGGCACAGGCAGCCCATGATCGTTCACATAGGAAACATCACTGTCACAAGCTCTAGTATTACATGTAACCTCTTCGGGTAGCTCTCACCCTTCACCTTGAAAAACAGAAACAAGCTTCAGCAGAAGAATAATTTTAGACTAATAGTAATAAGAGGCCAACAACGCATGAAAACAACTGCATGTTAATTACGGTAAAGGGACAGGGGACATAATACGCATATTTTTGAAAAAACAAACAAACAAACAAAAAAATTGACCCCCCCCTTCAAATTCGGGGTGATTGAACTGAACTCTAGTCATGGAAAATACAGACGAAATAAAACATATCTCGTTTCGCTGTATGGTATTTGATATTGGTGGCGATTACTCTTAAGTATACAAAGAGATAGAGTAAGATACTAGTCGTTGTGCCCTGGTAACGATGACGTTAAGGTCTCTCTTCCCCGTTGTAGCTATAAAGAACAAAAGTCCATGGTGGAGAAGGCGTTCTTGTGAACAAAGTTCGATTTCCAACTGTCGTGATCGGACAAGCCTTTTCATTCAGATTTACGCCTGATACCGAGCTGACAATTCTCCAAGGAATACAAAATAGTAAAAGCGAGCGGGAACCGTTTCGCAGCACCGTAAATTCAATTCAAGCCTTCGCAAACTCATTCGTTTGTTTAGTTTGAAGAAGCAGTGATCAGATCAGAGCTTCATTTATTCACAGCCTTAACGGGCTGAATACAATGCTCTTTTATATATTTTTTTCTTTCTCCCTTTTCTGGCCACACGATTCAATTTCAAGTGCCAAGATTATTCACCATGACGAGATGCCAGAAATAATCTTTTTAATGTTGACTATTATCCCCGTGCTATAACTTCTTGATTCTCGTTGTGAATCACCGAGTTTGCCGTCCCGACGGATGTATCAGCTTAAAAACGACATGCTCTGGTACTGGTGCAGCTAGACGTGCTCTCTGTTCTCTCTCTCTCTCTCTCTCTCTCTCTCTCTCTCTCTCTCTCTCTCTCTCTCTCTCTCTCTCTCTCTCCCCTCCCTCCCTCCCTCCCTCTCTCTCCCTCCCTCCCTCTCTCTCCTTCTTTCTTTTTTCTTTTTGAGTTATTTTATCTCTCGTTTTGCGTCATACAAGACACATCAAAGATTATAAACATTTAGTGGGTGGTTGGCGCGTGCTCTGGTGTGGTTTGCTTCTTCTTTCCTATCAAACGTCTATCGTTTTTATCTCCCCTCCTTCCTTTTTGTATTTGTTACTCTCTTGTAACATTAATCTTCCGCATTTATATATATGACCTTACTGTGTTGCAAATGCCTAACGCATTTACTAAAACAACCCCCCCCCTCCCCCAAAAAAAAATCATTTAGGAGGCAGGGCATTTGATGTTACGTCCCATGCATACAAAAGACAAGGGGTAAATGTTGTTTCAAAAGAAAATACTCGGAAGCAAATAAAATGTTCTTATAATAGTCGGCGGTAACATCTATATTTCTACGTATTTGATACTCTTTTAGGAAGTAACATCTCATGCATTTAAAGAAAAGTTAAGGGTGGTTCTTAAAGAATCTCGAGTTGAGAGATAAAACAACATTCCTATCAGCACCATTTGCGACTGTTTATTATTGTGTATATGGGTGTTACTTTTCAGGAATAACTTCTCTTGTATTAAAGAAAGCAAAAGCAAAAATTCTAAGAGCCATCTATGGAGAAACGAAACAAAATGTTCCCCAGCCCCAATTTAAGCGCGATATGTGCTTTATGGCACACATGCTTCTAATGTCACCATTTTAAAGAGCAAATCAGCTTGCAATATACAAACTGTGGGAAAATCCATTCAATTAAAGATGACCACCGTGGCAAAAGCAAAAATCATTGAGCGTTATTTCTGTCTCAACGAGGTGGAATCAGGCACTCGTCAATGTTTTGGAATGTGGAGTTATTGGTATCATTTTAAAGCATGCTCATTTGTTTTGTTTTCGATGAACAAAATACCCATCTGTCTGGAACAGAAGTCGAGATATTTGCCATTGAAGGAGGTGGGGATTGCCTAGTTTCAAAGGTCAATTTAGCGAGAAAATGGCGACCAACGTTTGATGACTTCCATGGCTAGGAGTCCTTAGAAACTAAAAAATTACGTTTTTGTGTTTTTAATTAGGTTTTTGTTGTTGTTGTAAAATGCAAACAGTTATGTTAATAAATGGACATATAAGATGTTGCGCGGAAAACAAAAATTTGATAAAAATTACCTAACAGAAGAATGCTGTTTTGTTTTCTTCGGTTTCATTATTCGACGAGCGCCTGATTTCACCACAATGCCTCACATTTTGTGAAATTCAGAGGTAGGCATGATCAACAATCTCCCAAGGTCTCTTTAGGTAAATATCGCGTGTGAACAGGACATTATTATTGATTTAAAAACGTGCAGACGAGAAGATAAGAAAGCAACACAACATTTCTATTAAACTTGTTAACGACGAATCATTGGTTACTTCCCTTTTTGGAACTTCGGTCTATCTACTTTCGATTTTGAAACAAACACAGCCTTTTGTTATTCTTTGAAAGAATATAAGAAGAAAAGAAATCCTTTCTATGGTCTGTTCCCTTGTTTTTTGAAGTGCACGTATGCTTAAAAGTATTAATGAATCGCTGGAGATAAAAGAAAAGGGGCGCAACACGGGAAAAACGATGTTATTCAGAATCGAAATGAAACGAACTGATGAAGCGCAACAAGAACTGACGCCGCCATTGGCTGTATGTAAATTGCTCCAAGAGCGGCGCCGATTAAAAAGCTTAGATTGAGGGAGTCAGACACAGGCCACTCGGAATCGTCAGCAGCGAAGTCGGTCTACCAAGTGTGGACGCTGGGAATAGCGGGATGGAGATACTCACGGTGTCTCTGCTGGCCGTTTTTCTATCTTGTGAGTCTTGGCCAAAAATACAATGTTAACATTCGTAATGATAACGGTATTAACCGTAATAGCAATAACTACATTGACATAACAAAAATGACAAAAAATTACAATAACAACAAAAACATCAATAATGATAAAATAGTAATAATAATAGTTATAATTA
>NW_004799667.1:7622-9287 GCF_000002075.1 Aplysia californica | reverse complement strand
AGCCGGGTACCCATTCCCACCTGGGTGAAGTGAGGAAAATTCGTGTAAAGTGCCTTTCCCAAGGACACAACGTCGGGCCCCTGACGGGATTCGAACCCACGACCTTACGGTTGCGAGTCCGAGAGCCTAACCACTAGGCCACCGACGCCACAATGTTGTGCCAGGTTACTGCCCAAACTCCTTCACGGAGGTAATCCTATGTAGACACCCAACGGTCGAAGTTGAATAAATTCCTTAAATAAAGAAACAGTTTTTATCACAGGATAAACACTTGCATTGTGTTTGCTTGGTTACTGGCTTGAGTGCCATAGAATTACGAGCGCGTTACTTTATTAAATAATTAATTAACTAATTGATAAATGAGCTAGAATTATTCTTTAAACACAGACAGGCGCGAGTAAACAGACTATGGTAAGCCGGCACATTCCCGATTGACGTACATTCAGTGGTCGGCTATTGTGGACCCATGAGAGGAGAAGACCCAGCTCGACATTTGTTTTTCTTTATTAAACTTTTGTACAATTTTGTTATAAGTCAAAATATGATCATGTTTCCACAGAGAAGACACAGCAGCCTTGTCACGGCAGTCACTATCACACCTCCAAACAAAATACGACATTTGCTTTTTTTCCCCTCACCTGTTTGTCGTCTGCTGTCTTTCATCTGGGTGTGCCAGACGACTGGGAGCAGCCATCTTGTTTCAAAGTGATGATGTCCAGATTTTATTGTCTTGTTCCCGTCTGTGGTAAAGTTGCCATTTTGATTAATTGTTTGGGTCTAATGTTGTATCTCATGGATGAGGCGCAGGGAAACTTTCAAGCCCTGACCTTGCACTTTTGGTTGTTGTTGTTGTTGTTATCGATCCAGTTGACCTTTTGGTCAAACGTTGTCCAAACCAGGAAGAACGGTTTTATATCTGTTGTGTTGTGAACAGACATGAAACAAGTAGGCTTTTTTCAACTACCACAAACGTAAGATCATAATATGAATCATCATTGTTGAGGCTGTGGTCGAGGTCGAAGCTAAGACAATAACCTGTATAATCACCTGTATAAGACAACCACCTGTATAAGACAATTACCTGTATAAGACAATCACCTGTATAAGGCATTCACCTGTATAAGACAATAGACAACCACCTGTATAAGACAATAGACAACCACATGTATAAGACAATAGACAATCACCTGTATAAGACAACCACCTATACAAGACAATCAACTGTACAAACCACCACCTGTATAAGCCAATCACCCGTACTAACGACCACCTGTATAGACCATAACCTGTATAAGACAACCCCCTCTGTATAAGACACTCACCTGTATAAGACAACCACCTGTATAAGACAACCACCTGTATAAGACACTCACCTGTATAAGACAACCACCTGTATAAGACAACCCCCTCTGTATAAGACAACCACCTGTATAAGACAACCACCTGTATAAGACAACCCCCTCTGTATAAGACAATCACCTGTATAAGACACTCACCTGTATAAGACAACCACCTGTATAAGACAACCACCTGTACAAGACAACCCCCTCTGTATAAGACAACCTCCTGTATAAGACAACCACTTGTATAAGACGACCATATCACCTGTATAAGACAATCCCCAGTACAAGACAATATACCTGTATAAGACAATATACCTGCATA
>NW_004799667.1:6198-7408 GCF_000002075.1 Aplysia californica | reverse complement strand
TGTACAAGACAATATACCTGTATAAGACAATCACCTGTACAAGACAATATACTTGTATAAGACAATCACCTGTATAAGACAATATACCTGTATAAGTCAATCACCTGTATAAGACAATCCCCTGTACAAGACAATATACCTGTATAAGACAATCACCTGTACAAACAGCCACCTGTATAAGACAACCACCTGTATAAGACAATTCACTTGTACAAGACAGCAACCTGTATAAAACGATCATCTGTATAAAGGACAACTTCCCATTTCCCACTTGCTTTCTCTAGACATCATAATATGTAGATCTCTACTGACACTGTGTAAGCCGGGCACCCGTCCTTGACCGTCTATGACCCTGTCTAAGGCGCTCACTTTTCTCCTCTGTTATGGGTGGCCGTCTTAGACAGTTTTGACTGTACTGTCTTTGTTGTTGTTGTTGTTGTTGTTGTTGTTGTTGTTGTTGTTGATTTTTGTGGCTATTGTAACCCCCCCCACCCCCTTCTGTGCCTCAGTCGGCTGTCACTCTCGTGCACTTTCCCCAAAAACAAGACCTCGGGGGTTTCCACAGAGATGTTTATTTCTACACGTGTTTTCCTCGTTACTCTTCAATTATCAGATGGTTATTTTTAGCTGCACACAGGAACAGAAGGTGAAGATGAAGAAAACACGGAGTACTCACTGTTCCCACCGGGGGGGGGGGGGGGGCGTGCCAAAGATACCTGTTCACATCCGGGAAACGAATCTGAACCACCTCAGCCAACCCTTCGATCCAGCAGTAGTATCCGATTTTGAGGAAACGAAACTTCATCGACGCTTCGAAGTGTGAACTCAATATTCGAATACCATGTGCGAGTGGGTTTTCTTATAATTTAATCCACACCACCGTCCCGGGGCGACATTAGCTGTTCAATGCACGTGTTGTCCCCACTTGTCACTCTGCCTCATGATAAAGTACTCACTATTTCTGTTTTTGCTTCAGTTTTTAAAATACATTCTATAACGTAATACTCTCTGCTTTTACAGAGGGTTTGGAAAAATTAGACGAAGATCCATTACCAGCCAAAATCATGCGTCATTCGAGGGGCTCTGCCACGCTTCGAATAGCTGTGGAGAGCGGAAAAAATCGTGAATGTCGAATTGTATAATCGAATAGTCCCAGCTCTACTTGCCAGGGATGGTGAGCGACTTTTGGCCGTGGTTGCTTGTGTCACGG
>NW_004799667.1:0-961 GCF_000002075.1 Aplysia californica | reverse complement strand
TGTGTGTGTGTGTGTGTGTGCAGGAAGAGACCGTCCGTTTGTTGACCACTGTCAGCTCTTCTGTGTTCTATGTCCCTCGCAGACACACGTCTCAGAGAAACGTCGAACGTCTCAAAGAACAGTCGAACGTCTCAGAGAAAAGTCGAACGTCGAACGTCTCAGAGAAAAGTCGAACGTCTCAGAGAACAGTCGAACGTCTCAGCTCATAGACTGTGTATACAATAATCTATTTATCATTACAATTCTCTCTAGACGTTATTCCTTAAAACTACCGTCACCCACAGGCTTAGGTTCCCACGGCGATGTGGCGAGAGGTCTATGGGTACAACAAACAGAGGCCGACCGTCCGCTCAGATCCTGGCGTGTTGGACGACAGAGCTGATGGCTCCGTGTCGCTTCCTGGCCTTCTGATCACGGGCTGTTTTGGGAAGTCGTTCACTCTTTAAACTCTGAGGGTTTTTTCCCACTGTTTCCCGGAGTTTTTTCCTACAGTCATCTGAACCTGGTGCACTATGTCTCATTATACCCCCAAAAGTTTGACTCCAACTTCTAAATGGCGGAAACAAAGGCTTAGTCACTACTAAAACAAACTTGATTCGGGAATAGTTCCTAAAAACAAGCAAAAACTAGCAGTAAATAAAACGAAACGTTTGTCTCTAGTACTGGACGATCCTAGCGCCCTCTGGGGGTTAAAGAGTTCAAGCTCTCAACACATATATGGCCTGGTCCTTTCGGGGATGTACGTTACGTACAGGGGTGAGAGGAGAAGGATTGGGAGATGTACGTTATGTACAGGGGTGAGAGGAGAAGGATTGGGAGATGTACGTTATGTACAGGGGTGAGAGGAGAAGGATTGGGAGATGTACGTTACGTACAGGGGTGAGAGGAGAAGGATTGGGAGATGTACGTTATGTACAGGGGTGAGAGGAGAAGGATTGGGAGATGTACGTTACGTACAGGG
>NW_004799666.1:8184-9315 GCF_000002075.1 Aplysia californica | reverse complement strand
AAAAAAACCCCAAAAACAAAACAAAACAAAAAACAAAAAACAAAACAAAAAAACAAACAACAACAACAACAACAACAAAAAACAACTCATGTCCCTTATCACCACACGCACATTATAAATAACACACCTGATAACAATACTAAGAGTGACTTTAACTCTTTCCCTGCTCGGTGGTTCCGTCTCGTTGGTTCCGTCTCGTTATAAATATCCAAAGTATTATCCAAAGTGTAAACAGTTCACCCGTTTTGCCTTTGAAAAAACGACAACTATTGGGCGGTTTCAAATGTGCCCGAGTGCAATGTATTGTATCTTGAATGTTGTGTTTGGAAAGGTCAATCGCAGGATTCATTTTATCGTTGAAACAAAAATCAACACTTAGTACGGGGTGCCCACTACGGATGGGATCGGGCGATCGCCGTCTAAAAAACAAACGTGTTTGTTTTCAGTTTCAGGCGTTCGAGTCGGTCGATCGACCCGATTCAGCGGTAATTGGCACTCCGTTTAAGTGGGTGGCTGGAGTAAGCTCTGGTGTGGTTTGCTCCTTCTTTTCTCTCAAACGTCTAGATCTATCGCCCTTTTCTCTCTTTCTCCTTTTATGTGTTTGTTGTGTCTGACAAAACTATTCAACGGGATTGCATGTCAACAGTGAAAACTTTTCACGCTGAAATGTCGTAAATATGGCAGATTGTCCTTATCTGTAGTCTTTTTTAAAAGATTTATTTTACATTCGTTAACCTCTTGTAGAGCATCAAAACTTCGACATTTATATGACTTTTGTGAGCTGCACGTGCATTATAACTCTTATTAAACTAAAGCGAACTGGCCCGCTCGTAAATGGTTGGTTTTGTTTTTGATTTCGTTCGGTTGTTGTTGTTGTTTTGGTAATGATTTTTGTATGATTTTCGTTTGTTGTTGTTTCGTGTTGGGTTTTTTGTTTTTTGTTATTGTGTTAACATAATACGCAATTACTGTCGAACTTGTCCAAGACTACAAACAATTGTCAAGAAAGAAAGTGGTGATCTTAAATAGGTAGTCTTCTTCTTCTTCTTTTTCTTCTTCTTCTTCTTCTTCTTCTTCTTCTTCTTCTTCTTCTTCTTCTTCTTCTTCTTCTTCTTCTTCTTCTTCTTCTTC
>NW_004799666.1:2251-4153 GCF_000002075.1 Aplysia californica | reverse complement strand
TCTAATTGTGTGCTGGCTTTTGAGTCACTTTAGAGATGAAACCAGACTTTGTTCAGACCTCAAAATTAAAACGTAAATTTCATTCAATATTCCCAAGAGCGTAATGGAACCTGCTGTTCTAAATGTATAATATCATAGGTTTCGATTGCTTGATATTGTTATAAAATACTCCATAATTGACATTTTGAGCTATTGCTTTCCAGTTGTACGTTTTAAGAATGTGAGCGTCAGCTCTCCATATTATAGATTCACAACTGGATACACGCTCGGGTTTTCAGCACTATTTGTACGTTGTTTGTATGGCGTTTAGGTGGTGGTCACTTAATTGTAATTCTAGTCCTGTTAAATTTATTTAGTGAAGATAATACATGTATTCCAAAGGCGCGGTGAGTAGATAGATGGTGGGTGCTCTAGTATGGATAGCCCCTTCTTTCCCACCATCTTTATCTCTTTTTTCGTGTTGTTTCTCTCTTGCAACACCTCTAATCTTCGGCACTTGTTTGACTTACTTGTATTGCAAGTACATTGAAACTGTTACCTGGATACCCGGAGGTGTCATTTCTTTGACTCAGAGATTGACGTGTAATGACCCTTCATCCTTCACGGTCGCAAGCTACCATTCTGACATATCCAGGCCAGACCATGTTCTTATGTTGTCAATCCATGGTATACTTTGTCTTCCCCTGTCTCTCCTGTCCCACATCTTTCCTTTAAGCACATCTTTCACATGGTCTTGTGTCGTTTTAAGTGGCCAAAATATTGTTTTTTTTCTACATTTTATTCTGTTCAGCAGGGTTTGTTTTGTGTGTGGAATCTGACCCACCTCATTGTTCGTCTTTTATTTTTGCCAACTTATTCTGGCCCGTGTACGGCAACACCACTTCTTAAACTTAAATTATTAATTCATTTTGCTTTCTTCTTTTTCTGTAAAATTCCAGGTCTCTGCGCAATATAAGAACATGAGGAAGATGTGGCATGTCAGTATCTTCTTACTTAAAGTGAGAGATAGCTTAGCGGCTTTTAAAAGTGTGTGCGTTTGGCTGAATCTTGTTTTTGCATTTGATGTTCTTAATTTTTTTCACTTCTTCCATCGTCTCTGATTATTGCCCCTAGATATGTGAAACGATTACTATAGCAATAAAAGACGTGATGACAGTGAGACTTTCGCAAATTTGTCGCCACAGTACAGGCTGTCAAAATGTGTATACTATGATGATCTTTGCGCTAAATTCTGGGTTGTCGTGCTGAAGTCACGCGAGCAGCTAGAAAGGATACAGTTCTTGCTATTTGTATCTCGTGGTCGCAAAACAACTCAGGTAGGATTACCGGATAAAAGTACTGAAAATAGCTATTATGACTTTATCTGTCTTTTATCTGTAAGAGTTTTACGGCGCTTGCAGCACAGTAAAGTTGTGTATGAGCCGAAGATTAGAGGTGTTGCAAGAGAGTAACAAGCACAAAAAAGAAGAGAAAGAGGAGATATCAGGACGATGGATGTTTGATAGAAAAGAAGGTGGAAACCCCACCAAAGCACCTGCCATCCACCCACATTTATCTGCTATTTGTTTATTAACTATAAGCACTAAAATAAACCATATTATTATGTCGGTGATTGATTCAGAGAAAAGTAAAGACCGACCTCTTGTGGGCGCACAGAACAGAAGGTTTGCCGTTTCTAGCCTATTGATAGATATTTTCTTCCAAAATATTTTTATATTATTATGTTGACTTTAAAGTCAAATATATCCTCCTACGTTTTGATTCTACTACAACTCCCTCTAAGCCAGGAATTTACTGATTTCAAAACTGACCCCTTTAAGATGACTTCTATTTTGTACGGAATAGTGAGATTGTGTGCGTGTGTGTGTGTATGCGTGTGTGTGTGTGTGTGTGTGTGTGTGT
>NW_004799666.1:0-1180 GCF_000002075.1 Aplysia californica | reverse complement strand
TGCCTCTCACACTGTCTAAAATTGTTACTGTCATTCCCAGAGAGACTTTTTTTGTATTTTCAAGTGCTATCATTTTGTAGATTATCAAAAGCTAAAATTTAACTAAATAAAAATATTTAGAATGACTTAGAATATACCTCGTGCAAAGGATGATTCACTTGCTGTTTGCCTTTCCTGTAATAACCATTTGACTTCTATTGGATTGCAAACTTCAAGCCAGATAAAAACATTCCTGCGTCTTAAAACTGAAATCTTAGATTATGGGTGTACATAGCTGGATGTTTGTGTTTGTTTGAGAGTGTATATATTTTGGAATGTGTTTGTGTGTGCGTTCGTATGTGTGTTTTGGTGTATGCGTTTGTGTTTGTGTCTATCTGTGTGCATAAGTGAGAGTGAAAGAGAAACACACACACAGAGAGAGAGAGAGAGAGAGAGAGAGAGAGAGGAAAGAGACAAAGACAGAGCGAGCGACAGATTATGAGAGGGTTACGCTGAAAGGAAGTGTAACTCCGAATCAAGTGCTACCCCTTTAAGCTTGTTTATTGCGTTGCCCTTGACAACGAACTTCTATTTCGTTTTATAAGCTTTTGTGCAGGGCAGGTCTGAAGAAATCCAATGAAGTCTTACAATGGCGCGGAATAACACCTTCCGTTACTAAGTCCAATTCGGAACTGGTAGGGCCGGCTCTAGCTTCTGACCGGGAGATGGCCACAGGGGGGAAACAATAGCCAGCCTCCTTTTATTGGGGAGCTATGACCGACAAATGACAGGCATGGATTTTTTGCCATGGAACTTGGCTACAGGCTGATCTTAGAAATACGTCAGTTGAGGCATCGCCATAATATTTGGTTCTTTATGGCTATTCAGGCGCATGTATATGCAATGTTTTCCACATTCATACTCTGCTCTGCTGCTGATTTTAACAGAAGAAGAATGTCGTTGTATGCTACTAGAAAACTTGATATATCTCGTATATATTATGGTTTCATTTAACACAATTAATTTACTTAATATGTCGTAAAGGCCCTCCCCTTTTAATAAAACGGTAGAAGAGCGTCCTTGCAACATGGGATAGAACCTGTTCTCCCCCACCCTTCTCTCTCTTTTTCTGTCTCTGTTTCTCTCTATCTATCTATCTATCTATCTATCTTTTCTCTTCTCTCTCTCTCTCTCACTCTTC
>NW_004799665.1:2842-3975 GCF_000002075.1 Aplysia californica | reverse complement strand
GAGGAGAGGGGGGGATGAAGGCAGGATAGGATAAATCAATTATTGTAAATGTTTTACCGCCTTCAACAGGAAAAAACAGGAGATCGATAAAATAGAAATCAAGTCCACTACCTAAATCTAGCTGCTGAAGATACGACATTATGTAACAGCACGAGGCCGCATAAATTGTATCGAAATAAAAATGTTTTAATGTTATGACGGGTTGGCATCATAATAACTGCTTTAATGTTATGACGGGATGGTATCATAATAAATGCTTTAATGTTATGATGGGTTGACATCATAATAAATGCTTTAATGTTATGACGGGTTGGCATCATAATAAAATGTGAGTCAGCGTGGTAGAATCAGGCTCTCGTAAATTTTGGGGCACGTAGAGTTATTGGTATCATCTGAAAGCTTGTTCACTTGTCGTTATTTGGATGAAAAAAATATCCATTTATCTTGAATACAAGTCGAGATATTTGCGAATGAAGGAGATGGGGGTCACTTGTTTTCACAGGTAAAATTAGTGAGAGAATGGCTGAAAAAGATTAGTTACTTCTTTAGCTTAAGAGTCCGTGGTAACTGAAAATTTATATCTTTTGTGCTTTTAATCAACGTTTTTCAGTAAAAATCCACACAGAAATGAGTTCTTTAATGGCCATAAAAGTTGTTGAGCCCAAAAACAAAAATTTGATAAAAATTCATAAACCTGCGGAAAAATGCAAGTTTCTTCACTTTGATTATTTTGACGAGAGCCTGATTCAACCACGCTGCCTCACAAATGCTTTAATGTTATGACGGGTTGGCATCATAATAATAAATGCTTTAATTAATGTTATGACGGGTTGGCATCATAATAATAAATGCTTTAATGTTATGACGGGTTGGCATCATAATAATAAATGTTTTAATGTTAGGACGGGTTGGCATAATAATAATAAATGCTTTAATGTTTTGACGGGTTGACATCATAATAAAATGCGAGTCAGCGTGGTGGAATCAGGCTCTTGTAAATTTTTGGGCATGTAGAGTTATTGATATCATCTTAAAGATTGTTCACTTGTCGTTATTTGGATTTTAAAAAATATCCATTTATCTTGAATACAAGTAGAGATATTTGCGAATGAAGGAGATGGGGGTCACTTGTT
>NW_004799665.1:0-2742 GCF_000002075.1 Aplysia californica | reverse complement strand
AGCGGGGGCGGGGAGGAGAGGGGGGGATGAAGGCAGGATAGGATAAATCAATTATTGTAAATGTTTTACCGCCTTCAACAGGAAAAAACAGGAGATCGATAAAATAGAAATCAAGTCCACTACCTAAATCTAGCTGCTGAAGATACGACATTATGTAACAGCACGAGGCCGCATAAATTGTATCGAAATAAAAATGTTTTAATGTTATGACGGATTGGCATCATAATAAATGCTTTAATGTTATGACGGGTTGGCATCACAATAAATGTTTTATTGTTATGACGGGTTGGCATCATAATAAATGTTTTATTGTTATGACGGGTTGGCATCATAATAGAATGTGAGGCAGCGTGGTGGAATCAGGCTCTCGTCAATTTTTGGGCATGTAGAGTTATTGGTATCATCTTAAAGATTGTTCACTCGTTGTTATTTGGATGGAAAAAAATATCCATTTTTCTTGAATACAAGTCGAGATATTTGCGAAGGAAGGAGATGGGAGTCACTTGTTTTCAGATGTAAAATTAGTGAGAAAATGGCCGCTAAAAATTAGTTATTTCCTTAGCTTAAGAGTCCGTGGTAACTGAAAATTTACATTTTTTTGTCCCTTCAATCAACGTTTTTTCAGAAAAATCCAAACAGAAATGAGGTCTTTAATGGACATGTAAGGTGTTGAGCTAAAAAACAAAAATTTGATAAAAATTCACAAACCTGCGAATAAATGCAAGTTTCTTCACTTTCATTATTTTGACGAGAGTCTGATTCCACCACGCTGCCTCACAAATGCTTTAAAGTTATGACGGGTTGAAAAACCAAACAAAAACGAGACAAAAACGCAAATTTGTTTATTTAAGTTTTAGTAGAGGTTTTACGGCGCTCGCAACTGCACAAGGTCATATGAGCGCCCGAAGATTTGAGGTGTTACAAGAGAGTAACAAACATATAAAAGAAGAGGGGGAGATAAGGACGACAGACGTTTCATAGGAAAGAAGAAGCAAACCACACCAGAGCACCCGCCAACCACCCACAAACGCATATTTGTCTATTTTAGCTTTAGTAGAGGTTTTACGGCACTTGAACACAATAAATGCCGAAGAACTGATGTGTTACAAGAGAGCAACATACACAAAAAAAGGAGGGGGGATAAGGACAATATGTTTGATAGGAAAGAAGGCGCAAACCACACCAGAGCACCCGCCAACCACCCACTGGCATTATGTAGCAGCACAGGCCGCATAAATTGTATCATAATAAAAATGCTTTAATGTTATGACGGGTAGAAACGAGACAAAAATGCATTTGAGAGGCGTCGTGACGAAATCAGGCGCTCATCAAAATAATGAAATCAAAGACTTCAGCAGAATTCTGGCAGCGTGATTTTTTTTTTTTTCTTCTTCAAATTTTTGTCTTTTAGCTCAGCACCTTTTTTTTCATTTAAAAACATATTTCTGTGTGGATTCTACTGAAAAACGTTGGTTAAAGGTACGACAAATGTCATTTTTTAAGTTTCCAAGGACTCTCAAGCTTTGGAACTCAACAAACTTTCGCGGCCATTTTCTCACTAATTTTATTTCTGAAACCAGGCGATCCCCATCTCTCTAAATCTCAGACATCTCGCCTTATATTCAGGATAGATGTAAGTTTTTTTTCATCGAAAGAGAGTCATATGAATAAGCTTTAAGATGATACCAATAACTAAAGACATTCAAAATTGACGAGCACCTGATTCTACCGCGTCGAGACATAATTTGTCTATAAAAATAACATGACATTCGAATCGCTCTATCACCAAGCTTCGAATAGCTAAGTTAGCTTTGAAAAGAGGGGAAAAAATCCCGAATGTTGAAGCGTAAATTCGAAAGGCCACAACTCGAACATACTCTTATATTTTTTTTTATAGTTTTAGTAAGAGTTTTACGGCACTTGCAACACAATTAGGTCAAATAATAAGTGCTGAGGATTAAAAGTGTTACAAGAGAGTAACAATCACAAAAAGAAGAAAGGGAGATGACGATAGAAGTTTGACAGGAAAAAGGAGCAAACCACATCAGATACAGTACACACCAACCATCCATATCGGATCTACAACAACAACAACAACAACAACAACAACAACAACAACAATACCGAAATCAACAACAAACTTTTGAAGCAAGAACGGTAAAAGAAACAACATAATGTATGCACGTACCTTTTAATTTGGCCCTCACTTTGTTTGCATTCTTCTTGATCTCCGACATGAGCTCCTCCAACTCCTCCTTCATTTCTGAAAATTTAAACAACAAGAAACGTAAGATTACTAAGAATGAGCATTATTGGAAATGCAATACGGTCGCTTTTAAGCACAAGGGGGCTATCCCGAAAAATGCTGTTTTGACAAAATCAAAGAAAAAGTTCTTGCCCCTTGTTCAGTTTCTTTTTTTTTTTTTTAAGAAAAAAAAAGGAAAGTTTTCTTTATAACCAAACGTAAAAACATACCAATGACACCAAACTTCTCCTATAGGTAGGGCAATGCCCACTTTTGGTGTAGGTCAAGATTTCTGGAAACCCCCGCCCGAAATCATGGTTAGCCCGTTTGTCCTTAAAAGCGACCGTAATATTATGTTCGGGAACACATGAAGAGGTTCTGGTTGTGACTTGTAACGTCGGGCGGTCTCGTTTTGTTTGATTGGTTTTTTAATAAATTTTGGGAGTAGGTTTTTATTGTTTTTTGAGTGTGAGTGTGCGTGTGCGCGCTCGCGCGCG
>NW_004799664.1:5591-9295 GCF_000002075.1 Aplysia californica | reverse complement strand
TACAGTATAACTTGAAGTTTTTAAAAAATGCGTCTGTACCGTACTGTAGTTAAAAATAGGACTGTTGTATTGTCCCCTGTAACTACTGTGATCTTCATTTACAACATCTGAGTCTCAGTTAAAAACATATTTAATTAAATTATTCCTAACTCAGTAGCTTCATTTTCAGAGCAGTATTAATTTAAATGACTATGTTGGGCCTATCTATTGTATGTTGTATATTTTAATCAACCTAGGGATCGCATATTACACTATTTTTTTGTATGTTCTCACTCATAATTTTGTTGCGTGCATAGTGATGAGAGAGAAGGTGTGTGTGAATAAGTGAGAGTGTGTGTGTATGTCAATTCTTCTGTGTGTGCATATGAGTATGAGCAAATCATTTTTTCAGTTATTGTTCATTTATGAATTTGTACTTGGATTTCTTTAAAGCTCCTAGAGTTGTGTGGGCACACGAAAGTAAGTGCTATAAAAATGATCTACATTATTATTTTTGTTATTATCTTTATTTATATTATTACAAATTACAATCCTTTACAATTCTGTTGTCTTTCAATTTGTCCATGACCCTCTGACCCAGGTCCCCGGAGGACGAGGCAAAGATGGCACTGTTGGCCATGATCCTCAGCACCATCTTCATGAACGGGAACATCATCACTGAAGGTGAAGCTCGGGGGGATTTTTTTTTTTTTTTTTTTTTTTTGTTCGTCACTTTGTTATTGTTTGAGTTTGAGCGTTTATTCAGTTGCTCGTTATGTATGCTTCCCATGAAGCCGAGAGTGTTTCTGAGTGTTCTCAGGTCAGGTCTGCTGGGGCAATAATAGTTGTAAAGTGCAAGAGCATGCTGTGGAGCATGGATATAGGTAATATATCACTATGTGAGTGTAGTTATTATTATAATATAATATATTTATGTCTGCTGTGGTGTTGTACCTATGCTGTGACAGGTAGGGTCAAAACAACCCGCCTCTCAAATGTTAAATAATCCAAATTGCAAATTGTGTCCGTGGGGTGGGGGGGGCAGGAGTTAATTAAATCAGTTTACATTTATTGAATATCTGGATGTTTTTTTGTTTTTATTTTCCTTACTCAAATTGATAAAAATGCCATAAATTGTGGGGAAGTGTCGGGGAATCTGATCCTTTCATGTTTGCAGGAATTTCCTTTATTTATGAACAGCTTCATGTTAAACACGTCTGCTCATGTATCGATCTATGTAAATTTTGTGTCTACAGAGGACTTGTGGCATGCACTCAAGAAAATCGGAATACGATCTGAGTAAGTGTTGAGGTTCCTAACTTTAAAATAAAACTTAGATTTCCCTAAAGCCAAAATGTGACTTTGCATTTTCTCCCTGTAGTCTTTATATTTTTACAAACTATGTAGCACCTCCCCACCAGGGCAGTGCTACTGACTGAAGTTGTCTTCAAACCATTCCCAAAGGGGGGATAGTAACTTGATAGTCGAAGCAGATTTTGTTCTGTTGAGGCTAGAGAGGTGAGCAGAGTAAGCCTGATCCCCCGTTTGGAGTTCTCTGTTGACATCCATCCCTTGGCGCTCATATGACCTTATGCGGTTGAGAGCGTCGTAAAACATTACAAGAACAAACAAAAACCGTGTAGTCTTGTATACGTATGTCAGATTCTTTACCATATATTTCCCTTTTCTTCTTTTCTCAGATTTAAGTTGAATTTTTTACTCTATTTCATTTTCTCTCAGATTTAAGTATAATTTTTTTACCATATTTTTCTCTTTTCTCCTCTTCTAAGACTTATGTCGAGTTGTAAACTGTATTTCCTTTATCTCCTTTTCTCGCACTCTTATACTATACTTATATTTAACGTCGCCTCAGAATTATTTTGACCAAAGTGTACTTAAAACTAAAGAGGCACTGTGGACAAAATAGTTCCGAGTCGGAGGCAATGTTATGTCAATTTCTTTACTGTATTTCCTTGATCCCCTTTTCTCTTAGATTTACCGTATGTCAAATTGATTATTTCTCCTTTCTCCGTTTGTCTCAGCGAGAAGCACGGAACGTTTGGGAATGTGAAGAGCGTGATAATGGAGGAATTTGTGCGACAGGGCTACCTGGAGTTGGTGCCGCAGCCCAACACCGACCCGCAGGTCAAGGACATCGCCTGGGGTCAGAGGGCAAAGCATGAGTTCTCCAAGCGAGATGCGCTTAACTTTGTCAGCCAGGTAAATGTGATTCTCTCGCTGAACACAGTCGAAATTGTCTAAGACAGCCCCCCTTTTTCTAAATATCCATTTCTTATTATCTGTACGTGGGGCTTTGACGGATCTTTTTGAGTGGGTAGTTAGCAGGTGCTCTGGTGTGGTTTGCACCTTCTTTCCTATCAAGCCGATATCACCCATGTATATATCATCGCCTCAGAACTATTTTGTCCAAAGTGTACTTAAGTAAACTGCCCCAGCTGTTTTATGCCCAAAAAATTCTGACATTATGCGATTCTGTTAATTTTAACCAAGAATGATAAAGGAAAATAATCAAAAATTATGAAAAAAATGATCAAATTTTGCTAAATTATGCGGGGTGCATAAAACCATGGGGACAGAGTAAAGAGGCACTTTGGACAAAATAGGTCTGAAGCAACAAATATCTCTCCTCCTTATTTCCCTTATATTCTCCAGTAAACACTTCTAATTTTTTCCTCTTATATTGTGACCTGTTTTGTGTTGCAAGTGCCTAAAAACTCTTACCAAAACCCCACAACTGTGCCTCCCCCCAGATCTACGACACGGAGCCCACGGCCTGGCTCCACCAGTGGCAACAAGTCCAGGCCGAGGCAGAGGCTCAGGACCAGGACCGACCGTCCACTTCAGCCGCGACCTCGTGACCTGTGCTCCATTTGTTTCTCTGCAGATATTTCCATGATGTTTTGTTCCTATCGTGTAGCTGGTTTCTTGAAAAAAATTTCCCTGCTCAAAATTAATTTCAGGAAGTTTCAATTTATTGCTAAATAAGTTCCTAGATAGAAACTAACCAGTAGACTACATTAAAAAATGTATTTAATAATAATACATTTTTTAGGGTACAAAAGTCCGTTTTCGTTTGGAAAATATACATATTTCTGTTCTCTGGAGGTAGGCTTAATGGTCCTCCAAAACTTGCTGATGCTGAAGAGCAATTATGAACTTTCAAGGCAGGATTTGTGAACAAAGCCCTGCCCTAAGTCAATTGGTGAAATATTTTTCTGCAGGTCTACTTTGAAAAGCTTGAATTTTTTAAATGTAGAAAAGTGTATGAAGGGTTTGGAGGGGGTCTTACTTGGCCAGTGCCCACCATCTTGACCCACCGAGTGGGGAGAATCTGAGTTTGGGTTTTGTAAAGTTGGCAGCTATGTGAGTTATTACAATGATCTGTTCTTGTATTGTGGGAAGATTTTTCAGTTACACGATTGGAAAATACCACCGTCAATTTGACGTTGTTGATGTACAGAATTAAAATGACTTTTTTTTTACATTGATTGATGTGTTGTCTGATCACTGAAGTACAATTATGGGGTGGTTGGAGGGTGCCACTGATAAGTTTTACTTTACTTTTTTTTTCTTTCTCTAAAATTTTTGTCTGTGGTGTGTGTGGGTGGAGGAGGGGGGGAGTGGTAGGTGCTGCTTGTTTTCTTTTGCCGTCTTTTGTTTCTGTCTACCTTACTTTTTTCTTAACTCTTAATGACCATCATTGA
>NW_004799664.1:0-5066 GCF_000002075.1 Aplysia californica | reverse complement strand
TAAATGCAAAGGAAATAGGCCTACTTGCATAATTAACAAAAAAAATTCGGGAACCTAAAAATCTGTTCACTGTGTGTGCTTATGATTACTGACATAACGGCAAAAGCACCCTCCACATTACTGGTTAAGTAGATATATTTAGAGTAAAAAGACGTATTGTAACCTGAGTTTTTTTATTTTACCATGCCTCAGATTTTTATAATATCTATGTCGGATTACATACAGTTACAAATATCGTCAGCGGACAATTGACAGCTAGAGGTGACTATGTCCAAATTCCTAGTTTTAAGAAAAATATAGATTTTTATGACGACATGTAAACAGGAAACTGTCTAAGTTAAAAGATGGACACATCAGGATTCATGATTGTGGCAGATTTGTCTTTATATTTTTATACACATAGCACTTAGAAACTGAAAACACATTCTTTATTTAACATTAATAAATTATCTCTTAAACCAAAGAAAGTACAGAAACTATCCTGAGCCCACAGACTGATTTAAATAGTTCAAAATAGTCTTCACTGTACATTCAATACAAAAGGTGAACAATCTATTATAACGGTAAAAGCACAGATCTACAATACACAAAAATCTGTCACAATTGTCCAGTAACACAGTTTCTGTATAGTTATTGATGACAATGGTAAATCATATGACTCTCTCTGTGTGTGTGTCTCTCTCTTTTTCTCTCTCTCTCCCTCTCTCTCTCTCTCTCCAAGTCTCTATCTCTCTCTATATATATCAAAATATTTTTCTTTCTTTCACTCTGCATCTCTTTCTCTCCCTTTCACTCTCTCTCTCTCTTTTCTCTCATCACATCTCTTTCCCTTTCCCTCTCTCACTCTTTTACCTCTGTATCTCTTCCCCTTCTTCACCTCCTCTCCCATAAATAATTTCATTTTGACTTTGACCATCACTGACCTGAGGAGCAATATTATTAATAAATTCTGTTTTGGCCTACGCCACTAATAATACTAATAGTAATAGATTTCATTTTGCGGATACAAATATAAGAAAAATCTTTGACAACAAAGATTGCAATACAAGAACTTTATAAATGTTGTTTCAAAAAGTTTCAAACTGGACATTTCCCCTTGTAATACTCATATATATGATAATGATCCTAATATTTTAAAAAGAATTAAATTAAAAAATCAAACCACAAAGAATCTGTTCTTTTGAGACCTACATATATATTTTTCTCCAAACATAATCAAATTTCAATGTGTGTGAAAAATACATTAATGGAGAGTGGCATTAAATATCTAAATAACTAAAGTAGAAGTGGATTTAAAATTCAAGCAGAATTGTGTCGTTGGAACCGTACACTGATTATGGTTACCTCTGGCAATGAGTGGGATTTCAGATTTTCCTTGTGAAGTGAGCACATAGAAATGCTGACTTTGCATTCATCTAGGAGACATGAGCTATGTATTACGATTGCATGAGTTATCAATAAATATAAAAATTCTGGAACATTCCATACTTATACTTGAGGGGTACCGGTTCTGTAAGTATTAGCGACACCTGTAGGTAACCTTGATACTGTACAGATTGTCACTGTCATAATCATAACACAACTGCTCGAGTCATATTTTTCTTTTTTGAGAAATCTTTAAAAACAGGGTCAGCTTTATGACATAATTTGCACAAAAATGTAAATGTCTTAATAATTGGATTTTTAGTACATAAAACAAAATCCTGCTATACTGCAGGTATTTAAAAAAAGACAGGAATTTTTACCATACGGTACTGGTAGGCTACCAATAATCTGGAAACCTGGAAAAAAATGACTCAAGCAATTGTACTATCATCATGATAACAGATGTGTCACGACACGTGAAATTGGGCGCTTGGCAATTTTTGGCCATATGGAGTTATTGGTATCATCTTAATAAAGCCTGTTCTTTTGACTTGGTTTTTAATGAAAAAATACCCATCTTTCCTTTAAATAGAAGTTGAGATATAAATTGCGATTGAAGGAAGTGGGGGTTCACGCGGTTTTACAGGATAAATTAGCAGCGAGAAAATGGCTGCCAATAAGTGTCTTCCATGCTTGAGTGTTCTTGGAAATTGCAAAAATGTACATTTTTTGTGCCTTTGGTCAAAGTTCTTCAGCAAAATCCGCACAGTAGAAATGAGTTTTTCAATGGACATTATATGTGATGAACAAAAAAAAAAAGATGAAAATTGCCCAACAAGCTGAAAAATGGAGGTTTCTTTGATTTCATGATAATATTATTTTAACAAGCACTCGATTTCACAACAATGCCACACAAGTAACATTGAAAGTTGTAGGAATACCTCTCCTCACTGGCTAGCTCCCCTCTGTCCCCGTCATTTTAAGCAAACTGACCCCAAAAATGTGAAATTAAGCGATTTTTTTTTTTTTAACAAAGAAAGATAAAGGAAAAAATAATAAGAAATTATGAAAAAAAATGGTCAAATTTCGCTAAATTATGCGGAGTGCATAAAACCACGGGGACAGACCCTTGGTAGTAATGGTAGACGGTACAGGTCAAGATGAGCCTCTGATGACATAAACCAGCGCCAGAATGCCAATGGACAACACGCCGGAGATAGCCGCAGTAGACGCCAGCGTGTTCTGTTTCATCCTCTCTCCTAGACTCTCCCGCGTACTCTCTAACATCGTCTGGATCTCCGGCCCGACATACACCACATTTGTCTCCCCTTGCTGGGCTCGTTGGACTCCGACAAGTCGGTGAATTTCGTCGAGTTGAGAAATAACAACCGCTGATTGTTTATCTATGCTGTGTAGAATTTCCTCCCTTTGTTTCTCCATCAGCTGCGAGCTGACCACGAAGGAATCGGGTTCAAATTTTTGCTTTTGTGTGTTCACATCACCACTCTCTGTGTTCTGGATAAAATGAAAGCTCTCGGAAGTTGAATTCTGGCTAATAGTTTGTAACAATTTGTCTGTCATAGCTTTATACTCTGCAGTGCTCTCCCCTGACTCAGTGAGAATTGCCCTCATCTGCGTCATCCTCCGATGGTTGTTGACAGTCGACCCCACGATTCCAATAATAGCTCCAATCACTGAGCCGATGATGGACCAGTACTTGGTCTTCTCCGCCCGGGCTCTCTCTTTCTCGTGGCTCTCGCGGACGGCAGCGCTGAGCAGAGAGAAGAAATCCCTCTCGGCTTTGTCCAGGGCCTTGATCCTGTTGGTCATGTCCTTCTCCACCAGGAGAATCTCGTGCTCTTTCTTGACCAGGTCGATGTACTTGGAGTCTGTGCGATTGGTTTTCTCTAGTTCTGCCCCCAGGGTTCGAACCTCTGCCTGCACCGTTGTGAGTTCTTGTTGCATGGTCCGTCTGTCCTCCTGTACCTGGAGAAACTGCTGCTCCGCCTGGGGAGAGTCGAGGAAACAAAAAGGAACATCAAGACATTAACTCCTACAGGGGTTAGCATATCTACTGACTAGATGCTGCAAAATGCTTTTTCTTTTATTCCTCATTTATCTTTCATAATGAATATTTTTTTGCCTTTACTACAAGTTACTTGCTATATCCTCATATAAATCAAAATTCATTTTTTTCTGATTTTCTGAACGTGGTGGTTAATAAAAACTTTGAGCTTGAAACCAGGGGGGTTTTCTCATGATGAAAATGCAAACGTCATGCATACATATTTTCCACAAAGCTTGCTGAATAAAACAAGGAGTAGGCCTACGACTTGTTGTAAGAGTAACACAGTTGAGTAAGACTAAGTCAACAAACAAAAGAGAAACTGTTGCTCCGTCTGGGGACAGTCAACGAAATTAAAGGGAACATCAAAGCATTCAAACAGTAGGAGTTGACTATGTTTGATCCGTGGCGAGCTAAGATATCAAAGCTAACAACTGCAAAACATCAAATTATGGTAAAATTCAGGGGAGCATGCCCCCTGAAACCCCCCACCATATTTTTAGCCCCCCTGAAACCCCCTTTCTCTTGGGGCCAAAACCGGCGAATAACAGTTGCGGGATGGGAACTACCGAAAAAGTGCCCAAAATTCTAGTGAGTTTGTGTCCCAGATCAAATTCCAATCATTCTGAAGGTTAACAATTTTAGGTGGCAGTGCATGCACCACTGGACTTAAAGTGAGAGACAAATTAGAATAGGGGGGCACACCAGACCAGGCAACATAACAGTGTGGGGGCGCAACGCAGCCCACTTTTAAACTCAAGATCCAACCAGTTAACCCTTTAAAATCTCCAAAATGACCAGATAAGACCCACCATTTCAAAAGCTGGACTTTACACACACAGCACATTCGTCACAATTCAGCATCTACAGCTGCAATCATTATCCGCACAAATGTTGGTACTAGATCTAGAAATCTAGTACTAGACTCTAGATCTAGAGTACGAAAAGAAAGCCGTACGAAAAAAGGAGGTTGTGCAGAGACAAAGTGTAGCGTAGCAGTGTGTCGAGTAGGTGGGGGAGAGGTGGACGTGACTCACCTTCACAACTTTGTCTTGGGCATGTTTGACTTCAGTAAGTCCGACAAAGTCTTCGTACATCTGCATGAAGTGACCAAGACGGCCGTTGTTCAAATCTCCGTTCATTGAGGGGGTCAGAGTTCCCTCTTTTGTCGGTCCAACTTTCTCGGGAAAGTGTGTTCTGCTTGTGGAACTGTCGGTAGACTTCTGCTTTGACAGCACATTTTTTTCTCTCCTTGAGCTTCCATTAGGAAGCGTCAAAGATACACAAACCGCTTTAGATTTATATGTAGCTAATGGAGAGAAGTGGCTGTAAAAGTGTTGGGGAAAATTTAGAACATTTAAGTGATTGTTGACTTTCACATTGTGAATCCGAGAGAGCAGACACAACACTCCGGTCGGTCGTAAGGGCGCAGCCATTTTGTAAACAAATGGAACTCTTCTCTCATTGGAAAATCAAAATATTCCCTTGCCCTTTGACCCGCGGCTGTGCGCTCGTGTGTGTGTGTGTAAATGAGTGAGGGAGAAAGAGAGAGAGAGCTCTTGAAAATTATATTAACTCTTTCTCATCGTTTGGTCTTTCTTGTTCTTTCTTCACCTCTTTATATCCGCAATCTTAG
>NW_004799663.1:8427-9388 GCF_000002075.1 Aplysia californica | reverse complement strand
TCCCCCTCTCTCCCAAAAAACAAATTCAAAATTTGACCCCCAAAATTATTTTTTTTTAAAAACCACTGCACACTCCACATTTCGATTTCTGCAAAAATAACACCAACTAAAAAAAGATTCTACAAATGCTTTTCAAAAAGTTCCGATCAACACGGACAATACCATATTCTACAACGCTCTTTCCGTTACGTTTACACCAACAAGGACAATGAAACGACACACTCTACAGCTCACTTTCCGCTCCGCTTGTATTATTTTAGTTTAGAGAAGCCCATCAAAACAATAACAGTCATTTAATGCATTGGAAAAGGAAGACAGATAGAGAGACAAAAACAACTGAGGTAAAGAAAAGAAGAAGATCTTACTTCCACACTTCTTTCGCATCAAGTGATGATTTGTGATGATTGAGTAAATGTTTTACGACACCATCGACACAGTTTGATCACTTCACATGGACACAACAAACAAAAATCACAAAGTCCGGCTACTCACTTTCCACTAAAACTTTGCTCCCCTTGACAGCTCCTTTGATGAGTATACGTCCACGCCTCTCCGTGTGGTCGGTGCCACACAGCAGGGGCACGTTCTTCTCGCAGCGCTTGTGTACGTTCATGTCACATGCTGGGGACACACACAGGGAAACAACGAAATCTCAATCAAGTTCACATATCATTTTGTTGTAATGCCTTATTTATTCATTTATTTTTTTTAATTAGAAGAAGGTGCCCCCCTCCCTGTTACGATGTTGATAATTCAGGAGGTGGGCTTCCGAACCTGTCCGTCAGGGCCAAACTGGACAGAGAGGGATGCAACATCACAGCAGAAAGACCGGAATACCCATAAAATGTTCTCTCCATTCGGGAATCGAACTCTGGTCTATTGCGTGCGCCACAGACGCCGGTTAGCCATTATGTGTCATCAGGCTACTATCTTTTAAAATTTGTGTTGTTGCTTGCTTGAA
>NW_004799663.1:5086-6301 GCF_000002075.1 Aplysia californica | reverse complement strand
CGAGAGAGAGAGAGAGAGAGAGAGAGAGAGAGAGAGAGAGAGAGAGAGAGAGAGCTTAACCGTCTGTTTGTTTAGCTGCTTTTATCCTTTTAAAAAAGAAAACCCCAAAACGACCTGCTATGCTGAAAGAAACTTGGGCAGGGGTAGGAACAGTTTGAGTCTTCAGCGGTTTCAGACACACAAAGGGGGGCGGGGGTGGATAGGTGTGAAAACTATCGATAGACCTGATAAAGAGTAAGTAGGCAAACGGGCTGCGTGATAGCCAGTCAGGGAACTAGATGGCTGGGACAGTCATGTAGACAACGACAAGGCGCTGGCGTCCCAGAGACAAAGACTGATTGCAACACGCAATCGAACTAGAAACAGACTATCTGTTCAGATGCATATCAGATGTGAAAAGAAACACTATAGCCTTAGCCAAAAAGCAATGTAATTGTAAATTAAGACCTCAACCCCTCCCCTCTCCCCACCAATTAAAAATAAGAAAAACAAAATACACACACAAACAAGCAAACAAAATTGGAGAAAATATAAAAAAATAATTTTGGACAGAGCAAAACTCAAAATGACAAGTCTACGGACAACAGGCTTGGCAGGATAAAATTCCTAACTTCCATCTAGAACATCGATTTCTTGTTTTGAAAGAAAAGGGAACACTCCGTAATTCACCCCTTATACATCTCCCCCCGAGCCCAACCCACAGACAGAATAATATCATATTTTTCCTGTTTCTTAAGCACATCTCAAATCGCAGCAAAATTAGAAGACAGCAAAAAGGAGGAAATAAACCCATACGAGAAAAGGACGCACAGCCTTGTTCCAGGACACGAAATCGGCGGATAAATCTTGTTCTTTTCATTGAAATCCCACTCGCAGAACAAAATGGCATGTAAGAAGAAATCCACGGAGGCAATAGGCGCGTAAGCCACTGGCAGGGGAGACAAGTCTAGGGGACAGCTGGAAATACGGTAATAACATAATGACAAAGAGCAGCTTGAACATTGGGAATATGGCTGAAAAGCATCATACGAATGTTTGGAAAAATAGTAAGCATAATACAAATTCTGTTTGGAATCATGGAGTGAGCGAATACGGATCGTTTGTTATTCCTCTTTTACAAGATGAAAGAATACCTCTGGTTAACTGAGAAGTGTGCATCTCAATATAAGGTCTCATAAAATTCTACGACACACACACACTCACTCTCTCTCTCTC
>NW_004799663.1:2943-4212 GCF_000002075.1 Aplysia californica | reverse complement strand
GTGATACCCCCTCCCCCAATCCCCTGTCTCCATGGTCTTACCCCCCCCAACCAATTAAACCCCAAAACCCCACTAACTAAATACAAGCACATAATACATTTATTCTATCCCGATGTCAGGTAAGAAAAAGAAAAAACATATTACATAAAGAAGAAGAATTCTAGTGTTGCTGCACATTTTCTTTCAGAAACATTTTTATACTCAAGGGTAGCTTTTCATAGTTACAACATATTATAATATTATGACTAATCAAAAGCCTTCCACAAAATTTCACAAACAATGATTTTTCAAAATACAAAAGAAAGTGGTGACCAAAACGGCTACATCTACTGTAGTCTCTTAAAGATTAAGGCATAAAAGCTTGTTAGTTTGAAAAAAGCAATATGTAATGCAAAAGTGCACTGAAGTTAGAAGTCAACAGAAAAGTTGGTGGAAAACACAGCGTCCAAAACAACTACAAAGACTGTGAATTTGGAACCAATTAGACCATGCGGTTACATAAAATGTGTTTAGGTTATAACGCAGCCATTGCACCAATTTGATCGTTAGTTAGATGTTAACGTTAGAAGAGCTCATAAGGAAAGGCTACAATTATACACTCAAGGAATTTTTCTACCTCATGACATTTAAGGGGCGCATCAGCAGAGAGGAAAGTTAACCAAATAAGGATAACTTACTAGTGACAGATTTGGCCAATGCATAAAGATGCGGTGTTCAAATCCGAAGAAGAGGTATTTACATATTTTTTCTAAGCCTTCCAGCTGTAGTTTTCTTCCCAACCCTTGATCCATTTTTCATTTTTTTTTTCTATTTTGCCATTCCTTGTCTTTACTTAGGTACTATTCGCTTTTCATTTATCTGTCCGTTATTCTGTGTTAATTGTTTCTTTTGGTTTATCATAAATATCTTTTTATTTTCATTTACTTAATTATTCATACTAATTCATTCCAATTTATTCTCTCTTGGGGGGGGGGGAGAACTGTAGTATTGCTGTGACCAATACATAGCCCATAATAGAAAAAAAACAAAAAACAATCGGGGCCGATAAGCTGCAAGAGCAAGCACTATGGCGACGTCTGGAGAGTGGCGGCGCGTGATGTGTAAGGCGTGGTGAGAGAAACTCCAACTCTGTGGCCCACCATACATAATGTGTGAGAAGTCTTTTAACCCAAACGTTGGTTCTTTTCAACTATATTTATGACGGGGAGTATCGATGATGATGATGATGATGATGATGATGATGATGATGATGATGATGATGATGATGAA
>NW_004799663.1:0-1204 GCF_000002075.1 Aplysia californica | reverse complement strand
ACACACAGTAACAGATATTACAATTGAAAATGCATGTACTACGCACTGTTATGTACCACAATAAAGAGAAGTGTCAGTGTTCATTTGATAGTCCGAGCATTTTGGGCGTTCGCACGCCTAGCCGAACATCTTGGCTGGAGTCAAAGACGAGACGCAAAATGGCGGCGGTTTGGTCCAGGACAGAGTGGTCGTGAGCCCTTATCACGAGGCCATGCTCAGGAACAAAGCGACTAAATAACGGGGCAGGGGCATATCGAGAGGACGAAATATGAGCAAATGAACAGACTGGATAGAGGAGAGGGAGAGGGAGAGGGAGAGAGAGAGAGAGAGAGAGAGAGAGAGAGAGAGAGAGAGAGAGAGAGAGAAAGAAAGAGAGAGAGAGAGAGAAAGAGAGAGAGAGAAAGAGAGAGAGAGAGAGAGAGAGAGAGAGAGAGAGAGAGCACTAAAACAAAGAGACAAAGTAGGTCTATTGTATTTGGACAAGTTTTTACGTCAAACCGGGGCCCCACCAATCAACGCTGGCAAGGGATAGAAAAGGGATTTTGGGCAGTGACAGAGCGGAGGTCATTTCCGGTGGACACCCGGTGCGCACGTCCGCGTACGTGTGTGTGTGTGGTTGGGAAGGGGGGGGGGAGTTTGTTCAGACATGTGACAGAGTAAAATTCACAGGGCAGTACCCCAAAAACGTATACAAATATTGCAACCTCATAAAATCCGGTTTGATCACTACTTGACGTGTTTGGGAACTGTTGTCCATTCTCAGGCCCCTTCCCTCACAATTACGAGTAAAATAAGCAAGCTCAATTCCTCCTAGCGGAATATATTTTATCGCCTGTTTTCAAACAGCACTGATTGTGCTGTGAGAAGTACGGCTTAGAGCAGTCCGCCGCCCAAAGTTAAAAAACACTAAGTTCATAGACGTACCAATCAAATGACACTGAAAAAAAATAACGAAGAAAAACGATTTAAAAAAAGAAAAAGAAAACAGTTCCATAGAACAGCCGTGTGGCATGGGCCAAACTCTCCTATCAACACTGTAAAATCATTCCAGAATACTCCAGGGTCATTCAAGAAGTAGGATTTCCAAACTAAACACCAATCTCCTGTTATGAGGAGCCAAGTGTGCAGATAACCTTGACAACGTTCCAACAATTCAACTTAAAGAACGTGTTTTTTTGTTGTTGTTTTTTTTTGGGGGGGTGGG
>NW_004799662.1:4246-5996 GCF_000002075.1 Aplysia californica | reverse complement strand
GGGGTAGCAGTGGCACTATAGACAGAAAGAAAAATTAGAGATAAAAAGGTAGGACCTACCAGAGAACAATGGTCAGACTCGATGCCTGCAACATATATTGAATCTCGATTCCGACACACGCCTTGCCTTACTATCCTCTAATAATCTATCCCGCTCAATTTCCGACTTTCTCCTGTTAGACCTCTTTTCTTCCTCTTAAGTTTCAAACAGATCGTAATCGTAGAGCTACCTTGAGTATTTTTTCCGTTTTTGGCGTAAATCACTTTGAAAGCACTAATTCCGATTGCCAAAGTGGGAGTTAGTACAAATAAAACTGAAATTTCACACGGGTATTAATCGTGATGATTTTGGGTCAAAGGGAAGATTTTTCACCTCCTTCGACAGCTGTGACCCAAAAAAAAAATTAAACAAAAAAACAACAACAACAACACAACAGCTAAAAATAAAACTGTAAAACAATTATCGTAAAGGTCAAACATTGGAGACAGCACAAGCTAACACTGAGCTCGCAAAATCCCAAAATCTCCCCTTTCTAGACTTAACAATAATACACTATTACCATTAAATCATAGACTTGTAATATATCATCCAAGACTGCACTCTGCTGACGTAATTCCGGTTCACTATTTGACTCTTTTCGGAAAAAAAGCTGCGCGTGCATTCGGCAATAGTACAGCGGGACTGGTGTTTTTCCCTTCTTTTGCAGACTTAGAATATACATAGTATAGTGCGGACCAACGTAGCGGAGTTTTTACTGAGAACAAAGAGTGGTGCTTGCCACAGTCCCCGATCTAAGTTATTGTAATTCAAGTCTTTGCATTATATTTTAAATAGACAGGTCGCAACAAAAAAAGTAAGAACTGCTAAGGTATAGTTGAGTCCCTATTTGGTGCTTCGCTACCTTAGAATTACAAAATTCTATCTACTCAGTACTTAGTTTTGAGAAATGGACGTTAAAAAGTTTGTGTTTCGCAACACGTCAATGTGTCAAGCTTTTTCAAATGCAGTTCTTTGAATATCTTAATAATATAACTACTCCGAGTAATCTTACGGTTTCGATGCAGCAGATAAAACATTTGGTTTCTGACCTCATGGTCTTATATTATTATAGAAACTCAAAACGGCCACAAATGTCAGAAAGAACGTTGTAATTCAAAGGCAGCGGATTCCCGATCTGAGTTATTGTAATTCAAACCTATGCATTAAATACACACGTCGCAACAAAAGTAAGAACTGTTTAGTTTAGTCTTAGTAAGAGTTTTACGGCACGTGCAACACAGTAAGGTCATACAAGTGCCGAAGATTAGAGGTGTAACGAGAGGGTAACAAACATAAAAAAGAAGGAGGAAAGATCAGGACGATAGATGTTCGATAGGAAAGAAGGAGCAAACCACACCAAAGCACCCGCCAACCACTCACTAAGAACTGTTTAAAGTATAATTATGTCTCTATTTCGAACATATTCGACCTACTACTTCCATCCGGGGTCTCCATTCGGCATACAGCCTACGTGAGGATAGGAATGACGTCAGATGCGAAAAAGACGGATTAAGCCCCGCCCACCCCTTTTTTTTCTTTTTCTAAAAGGGGAGATGACTAGATATTTGCCAGGAGTACTTAGGTTTCAAGTAGCCCAACTTGAAGTCTTCATTCCGCAATCCACACGGATCTAAACTGACGGCTTAAGTAGATTAGAACCATCGTTTAGACTGCTTTTTTCTTCTTTACAGAGATGCACATGCTCCTCTCA
>NW_004799661.1:1841-3253 GCF_000002075.1 Aplysia californica | reverse complement strand
GACGCGGTGTGTAGGTGTGAAGTCACGGGGCTGCGTGTGTGTCAGTAACACGTGTAGGAAGTAAAGAAATGACGTACGGAGCACGTTCTATTGTGACTCTCTCCTTTGACGCCGATGAATGCTTGGGGTCGTCCAGACGGGTGCCCGTGGTGATCACGTCGTCTGATAGGCTGTCCCAATGTTGGCAGACATTTTTTCTACTGATTTCTTTTTCTTTTTTTATATTTTTTTTCTGTTTGTTATTTCCTTTTTCTACTGTTTATGTTTATTTTCATTTTTTGCGTCCATAATGATTTCTATGGCCAGTGCATTCAATTCAATGTGTCCACTTGATAGAATCAGGCACTCGTCAATGTTTGGGCATTTGGGGTTATTGGTATCACCTCAAAGCCTATTCATTGGTCTTTGTTTGGGTGAAAAAAACATCCACCTATGTTGAAAAGAAGTCAAAATATATACGATTGAAGGAGGTCAGGGTCGCCTTGTTTCAGAGATAAAATTAGCGAGAAAATGGCCGCTTAAAGTTTGGTAATTTCCATAGCTCGGGAGCCATTGGAACTGAAAATTTACATTTTTGTGCCTTTAATCAATGTTGTTTTTCAGTAATATCGACACAAAAAAGTGCTTTTAAATGGATAAAATAAAAGAACAAAAGAAAATGAGAAAACAATTGGCCAACGCCAAAACAATGCCAATTTCGTTGGTTTCAGTATTCGAACAAGCGTCTGATCTCACCAGGATGCCTCACAAAGGGACTATCAAATCAAATTTGGCGACATTCATGGACTATCAAATCAAATTTGGCGACATTCATGGACTATCAAATCAAATTTGGCGACATTCATGGACTGTGTTGTTTGCATCAAGGTCAGGTTACATTTTATGAAATAACTTTTTTCACAAGCCTTTGCTGTCTCTCTAACTACAGTCTTTACAAGACCTTTCCAATGGTAGAAAACACACAGCACTTTGATCAAGTTCAAAATTCTAAACAACTTTGGGAAAGTGGGAAACTTGTAGGTCCTCCCCAAGAAACCTGTCTTATATCACTTGACCTTATACCACATGACCTGTCTTATATCACATGACCTGTCTTATATCCCTTGACCTGTCTTATATCACATGACCTGTCTTATATCACTTGACCTTATATCACTTGACCTGTCTTATATCACTTGACCTGTCTTATATCACTTGACCTTATATCACTTGACCTGTCTTATATCACTTGACCTGTCTTATATCACTTGACCTTATATCACTTGACCTGTCTTATATCCTTACCTTGATGTCCAACTGACTGTCCAGCAGCGCGTCCTTCTTAGAGTTCTCTGCCTGGGACACAGAGAACTGACCGTTCTCGCCCGCCTCTTCCAGGGCCTTGGCATACGCCTCCTGGGGTGGGGGGTGGG
>NW_004799660.1:8274-9365 GCF_000002075.1 Aplysia californica | reverse complement strand
ACACACACACACACACACACACACACACACACACACACACACACACACACACACACACACACACACAAGCATAATAATAGTATAATTGTACGGAACAACCTTCAAGATGGAACAAGCAAGCAGATAGAATGGAAAGTTTGCCAGTCAGTCAGTCCGTCAGTCAGTGAGTCAGTGCGTGGTCTCAAGAGGAGACAGTTGCTATCTCTGACTTGACACCTTCATGGACTCGCACACCTCACTTCTCACCTCACCCTTGATCCAGCAATAGCCGAACCGTTGACGGAAAAAAAATATTTTAAAAAACTAAACAAAACAAAACAAGAAAGCAAACAACACCTCTCATTTCTTATTCGGGTCTTATTCCCATGAGACACAACGTTCAAACAGTGAGGCAGCGTGGTGGAATCAGGCTCTCGTCAATTTTCGGACATGTAGAGTTATAGAGGTATTATCTTAAAGCTTGTTCACTTGTCTTTATTTGGGTGAAAAAAAATATCCATTTATCTTGAATGCAAGTCGAGATATTTGCAAATGAAGAAGGTGGTGAGGTCACTTGTTTTCAGAGGTAGAATTAGTGACACAATGGCTGCCAAAGATTAGTTATTTCCTTAGCTTAAGAGTCCGTGGTAAATGAAAATTTACATTTTTTGTGCCTTTAATCAACGTTTTTCAGAAAAAAATCCACCAAGAAATGAGTTCTTTAAGGGGCATGAAAGGCGTTGAGCAAAAAAAAACCCCAAAATTTGATAAAAAATCACAAATCTGCGGGAAAATGCAAGTTTCTTCACTTTGATTATATCGACAAGAGCGTGATTCCACCACGCTGACTCAACAATATGTTTGTTAGATTGTCTTTTTAAAAAAACTAACACCCCAAAAAAACCAAATGAGAAGCGCGAGAGCCGTGAGAGAAAGCAACGCTTTTGACGCACACACATTCTCAAGTTTTGCTTAATTGTTTTGAAAACTTGTCTGTGTGGCTGGGGGTCTGTTATCTACAGCCCTAAAAAGAAGGGGAGGGGAGAGACAAAGAAAGATATGCAAAGAGAGGTGGAGAGTGAAAGAGAAAGAGACACTCTCTCTCTCACACA
>NW_004799660.1:4875-7174 GCF_000002075.1 Aplysia californica | reverse complement strand
ACACACACACACACACACACACACACACACACACACACACACACACACACATACACACATGCGTGCACATTAATGCATATGTTTCTTCGTTTGTAACAAAAGTAGCGACCTGATTATTGAACGATTTATAAATCATTCCTGTCGGTAACATTCATTTATAGCGTGATAAAAAAAACATTCGTGGCACAACTTATTGACAATTAATATCTCCTTAACTATTGAACAAACGAGTCGTAGATGCTCCAAATTTTGCACAATGACTTAAATCAATTTTGTCTTAACAGATGAATATTTTTCCAAATACCAGTAAACTGGATTCTTTAAAATTCCTAAATAAATACTAATTTTAAAAATTCCCATCGATGTTTTGTACAGATTTTTTAAAGGTTACAGCTGGGACAATATCACTATTATCAGCTCGTCCGTCATTTGTTTTTCTTATCGCGACATTATGCTTATTGAACACATATTTTGAGAACTTTAAGTTAGAAAATGTGTTCACTATCAAAATAAATTCTTGTAACAAGTTTAATCACTAAAAAATTGTCATTGGTGAACTGTGACGTAGGTCATAATATACGTATACAAAATGTGTATGACAAGCGGGAAGTGCTATGAACAATCCCATTTTCCACGATACGGAGATTTACAGTATTTTAAATAAATTTATACAGAAAAGTTTTTAAATCTAGCCTCACTCATTGTGGAAAAATATGATTAAGTTACGACAAATTGATACAAACTCCCGTGCAGGGTATGGGGGACATTAATCCGCCCGTTAAAGAGATAAATTATTTGAGGAAACGTTGCACGAAGAATTAAAATTTTTGACGGCACTATAATTGATGCCTATGGTTAACAAAGGTGCGGTACTCAGTCGTGGTTCTTGACGTTTGTCAAAGTTATCTAATTTACAAACTTCTCAGCTAAAAAAAAACCCAAAAAACAATCCAATCCAAATAAAGCCCAAGGCTCCATTCTTAATCCTCACGGAAATCGGCCACAAGTTTCGTCCAGTGTTGTTCCGACCGATTTAATCGGCCTTAATTTATTTTGCTGCATCGGTTTGCTTATTTCGCTTTTTTAAATTTAAAATATATTGTCAAACGTTTCAACTCCTTCATAAATAATCGCTACTGCCAGATTCAAATTCTACTAACTAAAAATGTCTATGCTTATGGCCTTTACTTGTTTGGTTTGTCTGTTCTCATGCATTTTTCGACCTAATATGATATTATTGTAAAATCGCATAATTTATCCTGACCCAACATGCTGTTCGTTAGTGACAACTGGAGTATTACACAATAAGGTACAACGACTTTCTGGCATGACGTCACTGCGACCCACAAGTCGCCCCTCAGAATGTGAAGAACACGGATAAGCGTTCTAGGTCAAATACGTTTCCAATGAAGGTTTAATTAACTTTGTTGGGTTTTTTTACCCTCTTGTTCACAGACCCACCATCTGCTCCAATCGAGGCTACTCTGGCCGCTACCTGTCTACACAGTCCAGCCTGCTCTACTTACGGTCACATATCCAGGACTCTCACCTGTACAAACGACTACCCCCCCCCACCTCACCCCCACTCCCCACCCCTCCTCGCCCCATTTTGCGTCTTCTCAACATTACTACAACAACACAAGACGTCCACTGGTCTAAGACAACCTCCACTATCCCCTCCTCCACAAAGTGTTGCCGTCTTGGACAATTCGGATTGTACTTTTAAACTGCCAATCAAAAGCTTCCAGAATTGTGTATGAGTATGATCGGGCGATCAATACCTAGTTTGTTTGTTTGAGTAAAGGGAAGTATAGAGAAACAAGAATGGTCTTTTAATTCTGGGGAAAAGTAGGACAGTTTTTTTTTAGTTTTAGCAAACCACACCAGAGCACCCGCCAACCACCCACATTGTACTTTTAAACTGCCAACCAAAAGCTTCCAGAACTTTGTATGAGTGTGGTAAGGTGATCAATACCTAGTTTGTTTAAGTAAAGGGAAGTATAGTGATACAAGAATGGTCTTTTAATTCGGGGGGAAAGTAAGACAGTTTAAAAAAAAAGTTTTAGTAGATGTTTTACGGCACTCGCAACTGCATAAGGTCATATGAGCTCCAGAAGATTAGAGGTGTTACAAGAGAGTAACAAACATTAAAAAGAAGAAGAGGGAGATAAGGGTGATAGGTGTTTAATAGGAAATAAGAAGCAAACCACACCAGAGCACCCGCCAACCACCCACAAAGTAAGTCAGACAGACAGACAGACAGACAGACAGACAGACAGACAGACAGACAGACAGACAG
>NW_004799660.1:2132-3271 GCF_000002075.1 Aplysia californica | reverse complement strand
GGGGAGGTTGGCACAGCTTTCAACACTGAAAGGTTAATTAATCCTTTCCATGCCAGTTTTGAGACTGCTGAGTTACGGCGCACTTCTCAGTTCTGAGACGCGTTTCTTGGTAAACCTCCGTCTATAAGCTTTCAAGTTCTTTCTTTGTTCCTTTTTTTGTTCGCTTTTAGTAAAAGTAGAAGTTTGTTAACCTCATTTTCCACCTCTCAAATATGTCCAATTATTATCAAAATCATCAACCCCCACTTTCTTATCCTACTAAATTCTTTACTTCCCCCTCCCCCCGTGGGTGGTTGGTGGGTGCTCTGGTGTGGTTTGCTCCTTCTTTCCTATCAAACATCTATCGTCCTTAACTCTTCTCCTTCTATTTTGTGTTTGTTACTCTCTTGTAGCACGGTACCTCTAATCTTTGGCTCTTATATATAACCTTATAGTGTTGCAAGTGCCGTAAAACTCATACGAACACCCCCCCACCCCACCCTCCGCGCCCCAATTTCCATTTCACCCCCAAAGGCATATTCCTCCCAAACATTCCTGGAAGATTTTTTTTGCTGTTTAAAAATATTTTTCTTTTTTTTTAGTTAACTTGTTTCCTATAAAATAATGATAATACAGGCGAAAATGACAAGATGTCCACCCATTGCTGATTGTTTGTTTAGTATAGTATGGGGTTTTACGGCGCTCCCAACTGCATGATAAGGTCATGTGAGCGCACGATTGTTTGTTTGAGTAGGAGTCTTACGGCACTGTTGGCTCAGTTTTGGTCCACCCATTGTGAACTAAAAACAAAGTGTGATTGTCTTAGAGAGGTCGACGTCTTGGACAGTCTCATGACAATAATTTAGGAAAATGCACATGTTGGTGTGTGTGTGTGGGGCGGGGGGTGAGTAAGGAGAGGTCGTCGTTTGTACAGGTGATTGTGTTGTACAGACAAAGAAATAAACAGAAAGGCAGAAACACTTGGATACATTGTCTCCTTTCCCTGTAAACTAAGTCGGTCAAGAGTTGACCATTTCTACCACCGACTCCGGCCCTTTGGAGACAAAGCCACACACCTCGGGAACTGCTGCTTTTCCCCCCTCATCCTTACTATCGTCATTTTTCTTCTACTTTTTCCTCTACTTCTGTTGTATGTTTGT
>NW_004799660.1:0-1260 GCF_000002075.1 Aplysia californica | reverse complement strand
ACCCTGTACGCTACATCAGAGCAGTGTATGAGTCGCCTCAAACTCCTCAACTCATCTCAGGGGGTGGAAAAGCCCAACAACAACTACAGCTCTGGTGTGGTTTGCTCCTTCTTTCCCATCAAACATCTACCGTCTTTATCTCTTCTCCTTCTATTTTGTATGATGACATTATGTACGGTAAGAGGTGTCGCCGAATTATGCAGCTGTCTTTGTATCTAGATTCTATGGGAGCCACCCACAGGCGGCGTCCAGATGTAGAAATAAATACACACTCGGTACATATTTTAACTCTTATACGGGGTGGTACCAACTACGTTTGGGATCGGCCGATCGGGCCGATCGCCTGACTCGATTGCCTCAAAAACAGTTTCAGGCGATCGAGTCGGGCTATCGGCCCGATCCAGCCGTAGTGGGCACCCCGTTTTAGAATCAGGCACAGCAACAGAGAAGAACCTGATGCTGTGGCAATTTTGGGTGGGGGGGGGTTTTGGTTTGTTTTTCGTTATTTGTCATAAATATCTCCTTGCCTGTACCACAACTCTATCCTCACATATCAAATCTTCATTTTTTTTTAAAAGTGAACATGTTGTTGGGTAACACAAGTTTGAAATTTGAAACTTGTCATTTTTGACGAAGGAAATGCTGACGTACTTGTGCATCAGTTTCAACTAATTCTATGCGACAACAAAATATGGGAGTACAAAATGTAAGGGTTAATACCATGAAGAGATCTGGGGGTGTCCTTTCTTTTGGATTTGAAAAAATAAAACAGAAAAAAAATCCCCGAACGCACGACGGGAACGGGGACGTGAAAGGGAAATGAATGTTAACGACTTCAGGGTGGAAAAAGTCCTATCTCCAATATTTGAATTTCCAGGGGTTTTTTTTTACTCTTTAGATTGCAAGCGGGATTAGTTTCTAATCATTGCTGGGGTTTTTAATATGTTGTTACAAAACGGCCTACAACCAATGCTGTTGTATCGTACTGACTCGATTCAGTCTTCTATTTTACGGCATACAAATGGTGAATCAAGACAAACTAGAATACATGTAGTCGCATTTATATAGCGCATATCCAAGCTCTACAGCATGTTCAATGTCAGAGCTTGTCAACCTTTTTGTTTGGTTGTTTGGTAAGTGTTTTACGGCGCTCGCAACTGCATAAGGTCATATGAGCGCGCGGGACACACCTAATACTTTTAGTTGGTAGGAATGTTTTTTTAATTTTGCCCGGGTGGCGGCCAAAGCCTACTCTTATCG
>NW_004799659.1:8213-9414 GCF_000002075.1 Aplysia californica | reverse complement strand
CCACACAAAAAAAAACGTGTCAACTTATCTGTCACCCCAAACATTTCCAGCAGTAGAAGTCGGACCTACTGCACGCCAACTGAGATTGGAACCCTCATCTACCATCAGAATGGCACAGCGGGTGGTTGGAGGACACCACTGGTAGGTCCCACTTTTACGCTTTCCCTCTGTGTTACTGTCTGTCTGTCTGTCTGTCTGTCTGTCTGTCTGTCTGTCTTACTTTTTCCCTTGCACTAAATGACCTCACAAAAACGATCATTGCGTCAATGTGCGTATCCTCTCTTAGCCTCTCCCACATTAATTCTTCTCCCTCTTACCTTTACTCTATTCTGTGTTACTTTAGTTTAGTTTTAGTAAGGTTTTGCGGCGCCCGCAACTGCATAAGGTCATATGAGTGGATGTCAACAGAGAAGTCCATACAAGGAATCCGGCTTACTCTGCTCACCTCTCTTGCTTCAACAGCACAAAGTCTGCTTCGACTGTCAAGGCACCCCGGAAATAGCAGGTCACAAGAGAGTGACAAACATACAAAAGAAGTAGAGGAAAAATGACAATAGTAAAGATTAGGAAAGAAAAAGCAGCAGTTTCCCGTGTGCAATTCAGGCACAGTTATGAGCATAACATTGATGAATCAGCCCATTTACAATTTTACTATGCATGAGAACATGTTAATGCCCCCCCCCCCCTTTTGGGAAAGGCCTAAAGACTCTTCAGTCAGTAGCACCGCCGCGGGAGAAGTGCTTATCTTTAGAGAAAGGAAAAATGAAAACAGCACATTTCAGACGTACGTGTTTGATATCTACGTCACTGTTGCGTCTCCATCATTTTTATTTCCATTCTCTCTCTTTTTACTCTAAATGCAAGTCAAAATTCTCTCTTTAAAATATACTAAGTACAGTGAGTATGACGACAATGATATTTTTCAAGAAGCAGAAACTCAAAAGTTACCTGAGACTTGGGAAATATTGGAATTTCCTGACAGAAATATAAGAGCGATTTCAACTTTGAAACCCATTCCTTTTCCCCACTTAAGACTAACTATTTAAACAAACACAAAAAAAGGCACAGGAAATGATTCAGACAATGTTCTGTCTAGCAGAATAATAATAGTTATAATAACTAAGAAGAAGAAGAAGAAGAAGAAGAAGAAGAAGAAGAAGAAGAAGAAAAAGAAGAAGAAGAAGAAGAAGAAGAAGAAGAA
>NW_004799659.1:5701-6877 GCF_000002075.1 Aplysia californica | reverse complement strand
ACACACACACAAACACACACACATGCACACACACACATATATGGATAGATACATACATACACGCACACACACATACGCACAGTCACACATGAAATCCTCCTTTCAGGTAACCCAAATTTCAGTGTATTTATAAGAAATAAATCGACTTAAGTGCCTGCGTCTGGTATGATTGCAGCTCACAACCGATTTCCACCTGGAAAAGATAACGCCTACCTTACAAGCCCAGTTGCTAAAAGAAATATAAAATAAGGATATTCAGTTGTGTGTAACTTTACTCCCCAAAGCGTGTAGACATCCATTCATGTGATGGAAAAGTTGTCTTTGAGTTGAACATGTTTAATCGTACAGAAAATGTCTACACCCCCCCCCGGTCACTCGGTTCCCCTCTTCCAATGCTACAAGGCTCTAAATCAAGGATCAAACGACAACTTAAGACGATAATAAAAGAGAATTCTGTCGTTAAAAAGCAACTTGCGTATTTCATTATCAATTACTAACCAGTACTTTAGTAACAGGCGAGGTTGATAGAAAGGCTTTCTAATAGTGAAAATAATAGAACAATAACAATACACATTAACAAACAACAACAAAAGACAAATAATTATTGAAAAGAAGGCAAAGCAGCAATACCACAATCAAAAAGAAACAAACAAAAATCTTTAAACACACACACGCTCACAAAATGAAAAGAATAACACAGAAATGGAACTGCAAAACAGATGCAGAAAAGACAAAAGAAAATGATAGCTAATTCCATTAATCTTTCCCTTTATCTGTTCAGAGAATACTGCGAAGAAGATGAAAAGAGGATCAAATTTCTGAGAAATACGAGAAAGCTATGAAAAAAAAATACCGTATGAACTTCTCCGAAACTCTCAATTCCTGAAGATGTATGTCTTCGGATTGAAAAAAAAAATCGTAGACGTCACTACATTTAATCTCATCTCCCTTTTCCCCGTTTTCATTTCCCGTTGTGCAAGAAAGAAGGATATTATATGAGTATTTTTAGCAACGGCCAGTGAATTTTGGTGGTCTGTCTGTGGGTATTCGGTTCGTATTGGAAAGAAAGCAAAGACTTAAGCTGTAAAAATTATAGATCTTTTTTGGGGAAATTTACAGGATTCGTACAACTGTTTCTTTGGAGAATGCTATGACATGAGTTTGTTTTTCGTTGGG
>NW_004799659.1:2833-5145 GCF_000002075.1 Aplysia californica | reverse complement strand
GGAGGGGGGACTGAATCGAATACCTCGGTCTTTCTGCTGGAACAATCTGATCAGTCCCGATTGGCCCTGACATGCAGGGTCCAAACCCGTCTATTGTAATGATCTAAAAGTAAGAAAAACTCAGAACATCAAAGAAAAATCGTCTTCCATCAACAAAGCCTGGCGCCCCTCCCAACATCAAAATGAGACTCTTTCCTAACGAGAAAAGTGTCACTGTCCTAACCACAGAAAAGCATTTCACCGCTGGCAAAAGCACGCTCGTTTTTTAATTGATGAAAATAGAACCCGAACAGAATCAACATCCTAGCTTTAAACAAAGATTAAGATGCCTTCACAAGAAAAGATATGCTCATTACTCAACTGTAAAAGGGGCACCTTACCAAAGCAGAACAGTGTCCTTCGAAACTAACAGTAGACTCTCTTTGAAAAAAAACCACGGGCGCCTTCAACGGGCAAAAACAGTCGCGCTTGTAAACAACTACAAGAGAAACTCCTTCCAATACCCCAAAGGGGCTGTTTTTGTAGCCTTGCAATCTTCCCCGTCCCTTTCCCCCCAAGCTGTCATACAAATGAAAATTTGAGTAATTTTATACACTGAGATCAGTGGCTTCTTTCAAAGTATTTTTGAAAAGGTGTAGGTCATTATGTTTTAAAAGGAGGGCATGCACGTGTCAACAGAACTGGTTTGCTTGATTGAAATAACTCAAAACCGGTCTCGTCCCCCAAATTCGCAATTTAGATCTTTAAGGAGGCGGGCTGCTTCGATCCTACTTGTTGGACCAGCAGGGATCTATTGGAACAGCATGTCAATGGACAAACACAGATACTTCGCGAAATGAACTGCACGAAGCTGGAATCAAACTTGCATTTCTGCGGGCAGGTAGGAGCCTTATCATTACACTATAGACGCCTGTCTGATCCCAAAGTCAAGCGACCTGAACACACGTGTCTGGTGTTTGCTGTTAGCAAGAAACCCTCTAGAAAACAGCCCCGAGCATAAATTTCCAGCCTATGTGGATGGAAAACATATTGTTCGAATTTCCTGAGGGGCATTCTTGAGTCTGGCTGTTTGGAGCAGTTTCATGGCTCTCGGCCCACTAGGCTCAGTCTTATCGGAGACAGACGTTAAGTCATAGCCTTACTGTGTGAAAACTGACGCAATACCTACACGGTGCGGCTGCTGAAGAGACTATACACCAGAAGTAATGGGAACGAGAAATGAGGAGCGAAATCGGAGGGCTTTTTAAGCAATGAAATTCGCAACAGGAATAATGGCTTGTAAACGTTTAACACATCATTCGACACAATCTTGACCAATCATGAGGTGGACTTCTCCGACTCTACATGTCAAAGTCAAACCGAGCTTAATGAAAAATCCATACAGTGTCAGAAATACGGGGGTGGTAACGCTCAATGTGACATCTTCCCCTTTTGAGAATCGAACTCGTGTCTTTTGCGCGCAAGTCCGAGAGAATAGCCATTCTACCAAAGACGTTGCTCGCATTAAAACAGGGAATAAAATTTGAAACGATGACAAACGTATTTGGAAATCTGCGCTGGCGGATGGACAATGCAACATGACTCTTTCTGTGGGAGCTGGAGAGAAAACGCATCAATATCCAAAAAATCCCCCGACATGATAAAATGATAGGATGCTTTTAATGGTTTCTGTTTACTGAGTTACTTCCGGGTTGGAAACAGAGGCTGGAGAAGACTCATCCATGTTCTCTGTGAGAGATTTTTCGTTTTAGTCTTCGTCAAGGAAACACGGGGGATGGTTAAAGGAGGACTTTGCTGCTGGAAAGCCCACACTTAGCATTGATTCACACAGCACAGACTCTTTGTCTGTCCAGTTTTTTGTACTGGGACTGATAATCGTGTTCTGTGTGATGTTTGTACATGTAGTTGCTGAGGGCTCTGTTGTTGTTGTTGTTGTTACTGTGGTCCTCGACGCTGCTGTTGTTATTGACTTTGTTGTTGTTATTGTTGTTGTCGTTGTTTTTGTTGTTGTTGTTGCTGTTGTTGTTGCTGTTGTTGTTGCTGTTGTTGTTGTTGTTTCTGATGTTCTTATTGTTATTGTTGTTGTTGTTGTTTACTTTGCTGTTGTTGTTGCAGCTGAAACAATTGTTTGTCTTTCTTTAATGTTGTTGTATTGTTTATTTCTAGCAACTGTTTCTCTGCTATTGTTGTTTTTGGTGTTATTTTTGTTTTTGTTTTTGTTGTTGTTGTTGATGATGATGATGATGATGATGATGATGATGATGATGATGATGATGATGATGATGATGATGATGATGATGATGATGATGATG
>NW_004799659.1:0-1567 GCF_000002075.1 Aplysia californica | reverse complement strand
AATCATCCCCAACCTTAACTCCGGACACCGAACCCCACTCACCAAATCTTCATCCTGTAGCGGCCGGAAACACAGAAATGAGTTTGAGAGTGTGACAAAGCTGATCCGGAAACTGGTTGTTGAGACAGCTTACAGCTAAACTAGCGACTGACATACACTGACATACAGCAAGACAGTCAGGCCAGCATTATCTGACACATGGGGAAAAGCGGGGAAGCCAGTCAGTGTAGGCGACAAAATATCAAACGGAAATCGGCATTTATCAACTTTGGCGTTTGCATCATATTATTATTATTGTACCATGGTCTATTGGTCCAGAATAGACAAGATAAAAGGCCGATACTAACAAAATGTATAGCGGATACTGACAAAATACTGGCAAAATGAATGACTAATACTAACTAAATGAAAGTATGATACTGACGAAATGAATGTTGGATACTGGCAAAATAATAACAAGATGAAGGGCTCATACTGACAAAGTACTGGCAAAATAAATCGCTGATACTGACAAAATGAATGGCTAATACTGACAAAATGAATGGCTGATACTGACAAAATAAATCGCTAATACTGACAAAATGAATGGCTGATACTGACAAAATGAATGACAGCTTTGGTCTGATTGGAAGTACTTTAAAAACTAACAGTATTCCATTGGCGGTTCAAGAGTTTGAGGAGTCAAGTATAAAATACTATTCAAATTATAAAATTAGAAGTAATAATATAATTATAATTATAAGAATAATGATAATGCTTCAGTAATTTCGCTGACGTCCGTGGTATTACAGTTGGGCACTTCGCTGCAGCATGCAGGAGACCCGAGTTCGACACCAGAGTGGGGAGAAAATGTGTATTGAGTACCTCTACCTTTCTGCTGGGATAGATGCATCCTTCTCAATCTGGGTTGGTCCACAAGGCAAGGTCGAAAGCCCGCCTCCTAATCTAAATAATTCAAATTGTGTCGATGGAGGCGTATAAACACCTACATTGAAGAAAAGAACATTGATGACGGATGATGACGATGATGACGGATGATGACGGATGATGACGATGATGATTATTTTATCTCAAGAGTTGTTGTTTCCTTTTGACCCAGACTAAACCAAGGAAAACAAGCGGGAAAGAACTTGGGAGAAACGAATCGCGCCAGTTGGGCATTGGTACTGTGATGTATAATATTATGCAGTGTACGCTCGTACATGTACAAAGAATAGTCTGGAGAAGACGGCTTTCGCCATCAGATCCGGATGAATCGGTTGGCAGGCGTCGGAAATGTGTCTACCTTCATTAATATCAAAATTGGGATAACCGAGGCGTGGGAAAAGGTATGGAGTCTTTTTATGTGCTTGTTTGGGTTGTTTTGGGGTTGTTGTTTTTTGTTTTGGGTTTTTTGTTTGTTGTTTTTTGTTTGTTGTTTTTTGTTTATAACTTGTGTGTGTGTGGGGGGGTGTGTGTGTGTGTGTGTGTGTGTGTGTGTGTGTGTGTGTGTGTGTGTCTTTTATGAGTTGGTACCTCTAAATCTGACGCCCATATCCAATTGGACTGAAGCAAATTAGTTGGGGGG
>NW_004799658.1:6703-9429 GCF_000002075.1 Aplysia californica | reverse complement strand
TTCTTCTCGTCTTAATTGGCACATGGATAAATGCAGGGAAGATATGATGAAGTGTCTCCAAATGCATTTTGAAAGTCAATTCTGTTGTGGCGGCGTTTTTGTTCTAACATAGTGAAATACATGGGGCTGCCAGAGTGTACAGTCAGCTGGTCCTGAACGCTCTGGAGCCAGTGCAAAATTTTAACCATCCATAAAAAAAAATCATTCGTGAAGCACAATATCAATATAATAAAATATATAGATACCAATGTTTCGGAAGAACAAAAACGAAAAACAAACCAGAAAAAACAACAAAAACAACAACAACAAAAACCAAAAATATGAGGGGGTAGAAAAGACAAGTAGTCTACCAGACACATGAGAAACCGGTGAGACGACGACACATTCTGGAGACATCCCCGACCGCTACCATCTAGCCACGTCCTCAGACAGAAGCAAGACATCACGAAGATGGAAGAGAAAACGCTACGAGAAATGACCAGCCAAGTACACGCAGACACTGAGAGCCACATATCAAATACTGAGGGCACACAGTACACGTTGGATGTATACCATGTACCGCCTCCGGACAATGAAGAGGATTAATAGAACAATAAGGAACATGATAATAAAGAGGACACCAGTTCAATACATCTCTACGTCATACTGTGATCACAGAGCTGGGGGTGGGATGGACACACCCCTTAAGAAAATGTGGCAATAAGTGTTGCTAAGTTGGTAAACTAGGACAAAGAAAGTATGCGTCCACTAAGGCCAACTTACACCACGTAATGGTTAGCCTACGTGATAAGATTTCCTCCACATTTCAAGTAAAAATAAAGTACTTGCTTTCGTTTTTCTTTTTTATTTGCTTTCTTACTCGAAATTTTAATTACTTTCAAAGTACTTGGAGATTCGGTTATGTCTGCTTGTTCCGTTTCTTACAAAAAGTCAATTATTTGAACAGGCTTAAAATAAACGATTTTAGCTATGAGAGTTACGCTTGGGAGATTATTGTCATATTTTACATTAATATCACGCGAAAGTAATAAATAAACTGTCTTCATCGAAAACTCTGATGGCGAATTTCACTTTCAAGAAAAAAGCAGGAACAAATTAAAATAGTGGCGAATAGGAAGCAATGGCATTGCTGGCTTTTTAAAATTTTATTTCTTTCTCTATTTATTCATGTTATATAACTATTTATTTTTATTCATTTATTTATGCACGTGGTTACAGCAAAATGTTTATAGAAACTGCTCAAACTCCCGATAGAAGCAACCGATTATGAATGGTTTGTGCACTCTCCCCAAGTAGTTTCGAGTTCCCGAAACGAAGAAATTGGTGAAAAGATTAAGAAAATTGTTTTACAACCGTTACAACTTAGCAACATTTATTGTGTCCAATCGCCTACCAGTATAAAACACGAAATAAAAACTAACAACATGTCTGATACAAAAAGGGAAGGGAAACGAAACGAAATAAAGACGTGCAATATACATATAATATCATATCAATCATGTACCAAGGTTTGCAAACAGTCAAAGCAAATACAACAACAATAACAATTACATCGCACAATTTCCAGATGCCAAACACACACCCAAACACACACACACACGCAAACGTAGACACACGTATGCTCACAATAAACACAGCAATGTCGTATTCACTTCTAGTGACTTTTTTTCTTCTCCACACTCGGCGGACGTTCTCGGATACGATAACCAAATTAAAAAGTCGTACGTACCGAACCGGAACTCAGAGGAACAAAAAGTTGAAGAAGGGAAGTTCCGAAGATGGGAGCTCTTTCCGGTTGAAGTCAGTCAGTGTGGTGGTTAGTGGTCGTTGCAAGGTGCAGCGATCGCTTTTCGAACGTGATCCAAAACTAGCAGCAACGGACAGTTGTGTGATTTTTGTGTTCTTTTTTTAAAAAAAAAGATTCAAACGCAAGATGACTTCGTCACAATATTGGCCACCAGTATAAAAGATGAAATAAGTTAAAGTCTTCGTTGAGGTCCCAGAATTTAATGAAAAGAATCTTGAAGTATTACAACGTTAGCTTTAGAAGATTTCAACCCAGCGATCCAGTATTATAAAGCGATGAAAGTGTCTTTCCCTCTGGCGTATGGTTCAACAATATACGTGTTTTTTTGAGTGGGTAGACAAAGTGAACACTTTTTTCCAGAAAAATTTCCAGTGGATTAATGTAGAAATAAAGTTATCACAAATGTAGCAGAGAAAATATGCGTGGTAAATTGAGGTCGTTCAGTTAAATAAAAACCCGGTTCTAAAGTCACAGCTCGAAGAGGAATAAATTACACGTCGATATCACAAACAAAATTTCACGATAATAATAATAATTTAGATGAAGCCTTTTGTCACGTCATTGAGATACGTCTTGGGTTCTGTAACAACACAAAGAGTGGGCCGGGCTCTGACAGACAGCTGATGGCATCCACATCGACTGGAACAGCAGCAGTAGCAATAACAACAGCGCGACCTGTACCCCTCTCTAGAATGGCGCGGAATCTACGTCTGTCGTCTGCTCTGTCCTGGGTTGGCCTTCTGCTCGGTTCTGGGTGGCGCGATGTGGCGGCGGCTGCTGCTATGTCCTCCTCTCCTTCTTCTTCCCTTTTCTCCTCCTCCTCCTCCGCCTCGTCGTCCAATCCGAGAGAGCGAGCGAGATACCGGGAGAGAGAGAGAGAGAGAGAGAGAGAGTGAGGAGAGAGCGGGGGGGGAGAGAG
>NW_004799658.1:2050-3290 GCF_000002075.1 Aplysia californica | reverse complement strand
GGATCGGGTCGAGGGGTTTTCTTTTTGTTGAGGAATTGTGGCTGTTGATTTTGTGCATGTTGCGCGTGAGTCTGTGAGCGTGGGAGTGTGCATGGGAGAGGGAAGACGGAACATGGGCACGAGGGGATGAGGGGATGGGTGGGAGGAGGAGATGAGGGGATGGGTGGGAGGAGGAGATGAGGGGATGGGTGGGAGGAGGAAATAGAGGAGAAATAGAAGGAAACTGCTTTGTGTGGGGTGTGTGTGTTTGTTTGCGTTTAGGGTTTTTTCCATGTTTTCTGGCACAAGTAGGTCACAATATAAATGTCACAGACTAGATGTTACTAGAGAGTGACAGTAACACAAGGAGGATGTTTGACATGAGAGAGAGAGAGAGAGAGAGAGAGAGAGAGAGAGAGAGAGAGAGAGAGAGAGAGAGAGAGAGAGAGAGAGAGAGAGAGCGAGAAAGAGAGAGCGAGAAAAAGAGAGCGAAAGAGAGAGAGAGCGAGAGAGAGAAGAGGGTGGGTGGGTTTTTTTTGGGGGGGGGAGGTAAGGAAGGGGTTTAAGTGGCAAGTAAAGCGAACAATTTTCTTAAGACAGATACACGTAATCATCTTCCCACACTGAGTCATTTCTGAAGCTTCTAGATCAACCCTCCCCCACCTTCTCGATACCCCTCCCTTTTGTTGTTATTGTTGCTCCAATGCTGCCATGTCATAAATAATTCTCTCAATGACACACACCGTCTCAGCGTGCTCAGTGCTCGTTGGGGAAGCAATGATTCAACTATCCGCCTTGACTTTACAGCTATCTGTCCTGATTTAGCAGCTCTCTGCCCTGACCTCAGCCCATTCACCCTTACCTTAGACAGCTCAACAACTATATCAACGAAACCTAAGAACAATACTATAACTAACGATTGCAACCACAATTTCCATCCATCCATCCATCCATCCTTTTAGACGTTGTTCCTCAGTGTTCAAAAAGCTGTTGTGCACTAAAAGGAGGAAGGGGTGGACGGGGAAAACAACAGAATATCTAAAAATTACAGTCATTAAAAAAACACTTTTTTCTAAAAAAAAAACTGGAGTTAAATTTAAAATGCAAATGGATCCCGTGGGAGCGACGCTGAGGGGTGTGGAAGTGGGTAAGTCTATGAGTCAAAACACCTGAAGGTTACTCCGACCTCGTCCATTCCCACCATGCATGTTCGAACATGACCCCCACCCAGACCCAATGTCCTCCACCCCCAGACCCCCAC
>NW_004799658.1:0-883 GCF_000002075.1 Aplysia californica | reverse complement strand
GCGGGTGATCTGGTGTGGTTTGCTTCTTCTTTCTATCAAACATCCATAGTCTTTATCTCCCCTTCTTTTTTCAAATGTTTGTTACTCTCTTGCAACACCTCTAATCTTCTGGCGCTCATATATGACCTTATGCAGTTGCGAGCGCCGAAAAACCTCCACTAAAACTAAAGCCCCACTTAGACGTACAGTTCATTGATTGACAAACTGTAGGATATCGAAAGGATGGCCGGCATCCTTTCAACTTCCCGGTAAAACTGAGCGTGGAAACGAGAAATCGTCTCGATATCGAAAGGTTCTCAGTCCAACCACCAGATATTTGGCGACGCCCTGGTTGGCCTGACAGACAGGGTCACAGCTCACCTCCTGAAGGAACTAAACTATGCAAACGAGGACACCGCTATTTTTTAAGTTGTATGCAGGGTCTTGAACATCTAGATCTCACTGGCAAAATTGAAGGCAAACGAGGAAGGGGTAGGCCCAGAACAACAAACTTGAGGAACCTAAACAAATGGGTAACGGGGAAACGTAGCTTCTTTTAGAGCATCCAAGCAAAGGAATGAATGGAGAACCATGATTGCCGATATCTGTTGCAGATCTGGCACTGGATGATGATAATGATGATGCAGGGAGCTTTCGGTATCAATAAATGTCAGTCTTGGTTTTTGATTAATGTGTTCTATTGTTGATGCTGCTGCAGTTGTTGTGAAAGTTGTTGTAAATGTATTTATAGTTGTAGGTTGAGGGGAGGTAAAAGCATCTGCGTTACTGATGATGGTGATGTTTAGGAAAAAAACAAACAATTGAGGCCAAAGGGGAGAGAGGGGAAGTAAGTGAGTGTGTGTGTTGAAGAGTGTGTTTATGTGTGTGTGTGTGTGTATGTGTG
>NW_004799657.1:8420-9437 GCF_000002075.1 Aplysia californica | reverse complement strand
TTATGTTTGTTACTCTCTTGTAACACCTCTAATCTTCTGGCGCTCATATGACCTTATGCAGTTGCGAGCGCCGTAAAACCTCTACTAAAACAAAGACAAACAAACAACCCGTATCGAAATGTTGAAGTACAAAATATTGCTGTGTATATGCCTCAGTTACTTCACAGACATGGAATATTATTTTATTATGCTCTGATTTCCCGACGAGTTGAGAAAAATGAGCGGGTGGTTGGCGGGTGCTCTGGTGTGGTTTGCTTCTTTCCTATCAAACACCTATCGTCCTGATCCCCCCTTCTTCTTTTTATGTTTGTTACTCTCTTGTAACACCTCTAATCTTCTGGCGCTCATATGACCTTATGCTGTTGCAAGCGCCGTAAAACCTGTACTAAAACTAAAACTTGAGAAAAGTGAGACGAAAGTGTAATGTCAGTAAAAATCATACGGCCTTCGAATGGCTCGGCCACGCATCGAATATTCTGTGAATAGCGAAGAGTAAAATCATGAATGTTGAATAGAAGTGGAGTGGACTGGAGTGGACACAGCTCTCGTGACAGCTTGCGGCATCTACAGAAGTATTTCTGTGTGAGGGGGCAGCGGAGATTGTTCTTTCCTCATTCTTACTATCGTCATGTTTCCTCTACTTCTTTTGTATGTTTGTCACTTTCTTGTGACCCGCTATTTCCGGGGTGCCTTTACAGTCGAAGCAGACTTTGTGCTGTTGAAGCTAGAGAGGTAGGCAGAGTAAGTCTGATTCCCTATAAGGACTTCTCTGTTGACATCCACCCCTTGGCGCTCATGTGACCTTATGCAGTTGCGAGCGCCGTAAAACTTTACTAAAACTAAAAATTAGAACTAGGAGGTTTGCCCCGGTTTTGTCTGTTTGGTATCGGTTCTGTTTCAGCACATATAGTTTACCTTAGTTTCCGAATCATAGGCGGGGGCTTTCGTGGCCTAGAGGTTAAGGTGTTGGCCTCTCATTCAAAGGTCCCGGGTTCGAATCCGGGTAGCGACCGAAAA
>NW_004799657.1:0-4231 GCF_000002075.1 Aplysia californica | reverse complement strand
TGTGTGTGTGTGTGTTTGTTTTGTGCATATTGTGTGTGGGTGCGTGCGTATGTGTGTGGGTGTTTGTTTGTTTGTTTGTTTGTCAATTTAAAATGTTTTTGTTATGTTTGTGGTATAAGTGTCGAAGACAACAGGAGAAACACACAAAAGAAGGCGGAGAGATAAGGATGATCGATGTTTGGTTGGAAAGAAGGAGCAAACCACACCAGAGCACCTGCCAACCACTCACCCCCACCCCTTTCAAATTACAGTATAACACGGATAGGTCGAACACAGAAGACTCGAAATCACGCATCTGTCGAACTGTGCCTGCGGTCCCAATTTTTTCTTTTTCATATTTTTCTTTATAAGATATCCTTCAAACTGCGGATCCCTCGAACTACCGAGGCCGGCGCCGACGAATTCGAACTGTCCGTGTTATACTGTTTGTAGCTCAAAACCGTTGTAACAATTGGCGATGTGGGTGGTTGGCGGGTGCTCTGGTGTGCTTTGCTGCTTCTCTCCTATGCGGAACATTTATCGCCATTATCTCTCCTTATTTTTTGTTTGTATGTTACTCTCTATAGTGCGGGGGAAAAAAATTGTGTCTCTACGTATTTATTTGTTAAATATTTCCTCAGCTATCGAACATAAATACATGGGTGGTTGGCGGGTGCTCTGGTGTGGTTTGCTTCTTCTTTCCTATATAACATCTATCGTCCTTATCTCCCCTTCTTCTTTTTGGTGTTTGTTACTCTCTTGTAACACCTCTAATCTTCTGGCGCTCATATGACCGTATGCAGTTGCGAGTGCCGTAAAACCTCTACTAAAACTAAACTAAGAACATAAATGCTCCAGCTTTTGCACAATGGCTTGTATCAATTTGTCTTAACAGAGCAACATTTTTGTAAACACGCCCTGTTAGCTGTGTTCTAGAAAATTCCTCTATAAACACAAATAAAAATTCCCAAAGGGTGTTTTTTGTTTGTTTGTTTGTTTGTTTGTTTGTTTGTTTGTTTGGCTAAGTGTTTTACGGCGCTCGCAACTGGGGAAGTCCCCATGAGCGTGCGGGACACATTAATCATTCCCAATGGGTGGTTTTCACGGATTTAAAGTTTTACATCCTACGAGCTGGGATAATATCGCTTTTTTTAAAAAAAAGCAAGTCTGTCTTAGTGGGTGGTTGGCGGGTGCTCTGATGTGGTTTGCTCCTTTTTTCCTATGAAACATCTATAGCCTTTATCTCCCCTTCTTTTTTATGTATGTTACTCTCTTGTAACACCTCTAATCTTCTGGCGCTCATATAACCTTATGCAGTTCCGAGTGCCGTAAAACCTCTACTAAAAATACAAAAAAAACCCCCTCCGTCTTTTGTTCTAATCACGACTCTGTGCTGATATGGAACGCATGTCTTGAGAAATTTTAGTGCTCCCCCCAAAAAAGTGTTCACTCTCAAATTAATTTTTTTTTTTTTTGGGGGGGGGGGGGGGGTAACAAGATTAGCCACTAAAGAGTGCCTTTGGTTGGCAGTGAGAAGTAGGAAATGATGGGAACACTCCCATTTTGCCGCGTGACTGGAAGTTTACGGTAGTTTAATTATACGTTTTTGAAGAACTGTTCTTGAAATCTGGATCTAGGGAATAAAGTAAGGCAAATTGGTACAAACTGCTGCTGTGCAAAGTTTGGGTGACATCGATTCGTACGTTAAAGAGATATTTCAGGAGAAGTGGCGCCACCAATTTTTGACGGCTGTATAGTGAAATGTTGTAGTCTTCAGCATACGAGAAGACGTAAATGTGGGTGGTTGGCGGGTGCTCTGGTGTGGTTTGCTCCTTCTTTCCATCAAAACACCTCTATCCTCCTTATCTCTCCTCCTTGTCTTTCGTGCTTGTTACTCTCTTGTAACACCTCTGATCTTCGGTACTTAGAATGACCTTATTGTGTTGCAAGTGCCGTAAATTCTTACTTTAAAAAAGATTGGAGGTGTGTCATTTTCAAGATAATAACGAACAAAGAAAGGGAGGAGAGATAAGATGTCTTGATAGGGAAGAAGGAGTAGAAAACCGCACCAGAGCACCCGCCAACCACCCACACGTGACCTTTGAGTTTGAGAAGGCGTGCGTTTATGATAACTGGAGCTAGGAGATAATTGGTGGATCTATACGGAATGGCGGAAAATGTCTCCAGAGATGAAGCTATTTTCTGTCTTATTCTCCTCGGGTTTTTGGTGGAGTTTCTGCTACATGATTTATCCATATTTCTGTTTTAAAAAATTCCTGGTTTTCTTTTCTTTTGTTTTTATTTCTTTTCTTTTCTTTTTTTTTTCTTGTTCACTGTTTGCTTTTTGGTCAATGCTTAGATCTAGCGAGTGGTTGGAGGGTGTTGCGGGTAGGTCCTACAACTTTTCCCCCTCCCCTGTTAATTCTGTCTGTCTTTCTCTCCTTTTCCCAGCTCTGGATGGCCGTTATTGTGTCGACGTGCTTCTCTGAGCTCAAATATCTGTGGTGGGTGGTGAGCGGGTGCTCTGGTGTGGTTTGCTCCTTCTTTCCCCTTCAAACATCTATCGTCCTGATCTCTCCTTCTTCTTTTTTGAATGTTTGTTACTCTCCTGTAACACATCTAATCTTTGGCACTTATATGACCTTATTGTGTTGCAAGTGCCGTAAAACTCTTACTAAAACTAAACGTTATTGTGTCGACGTGCTTCTCTGAGCTCACATATCTTTGGTGGGTGGTTGGCGGGTGCTCTTTTGTGGTTTTCTCCTTCTTTCCCATCGTACATCTGTCGTTCTGATCTCCCCTTCTCCTTTTTTAATGTTTGTTGCTCTCTTGTAACACCTCTAATCTTGGGCACTTATGGGACAGGTGTCGGAAGCCCGCCTCCTAAATGATCTAAAATGGATTGTAACGCGCATAGAGCTTGCTGTTGAGTATAAATTCGCGCCAAGCAAATGCTATTTATTATTATTATTTTTTAAAAATTTATTATTATTATTATTATTATTATTATTATTATTATTATTATTATTATTATTATTATTATTATTATTATTATTATTATTATTATTATTATTATTAACAATAGCAAAAATAATAAATGATTATTCATTATTGTTATTATGATTATTGTTATTATTTAGTCCCTAGGTCCATGTGACCAAAATGAATTCCTTTAGCCACACCTGGTAGGCTTGTTCGATACAACTGTCCCGATACCTTCATCTCAATACCGCCATTTCGATACGACCCACTCGATACCGCCATTTCGATAGGACCCACTCGATACCACCATATCGATACGACCCACTCGATACCACCATTTCGATACGACCCACTCGATACGACCCACTCGATACCGCCATTAACATTCCTTGCAACTTTCCGCTGCCACTTTAATGTCGTAAGCGCTTCTTTTTCTTTTCTGGTGTGCCCGACGTCTTTCCTCTCAGTTGCCTTTCCTCCGCTCCCTATTCACTTTGTTCGGTTTTATTCGAGAAGAACATTGGGTCATTAGCGATTGTGGGTGTAGCGGTAAAGAGTGCTTGTGTGTCGCGCTCGCGCAGGAGACGTGAGTTCGATTCCCGAGAGGGGAGAATGTTAATGGAGTGTCTCGGCTCTGTCTGCTGGGACGTTGTATCCATCCCTCTCTGCCTAAATGATCTAATTTGATTTTTTTTTTTTACAAACAAAACAAAAGAAAAACCCCAAATACTCCCGTGGCTTTTCCCTCGCTTCTCGCTCGTATGGCTCGGTTCACATGGCTCGGTTCACATGATTCGGTTCTGTAAAAAAAACAAAAAACATTTTTGTTTCAGAGGACGTTATCTTTGGAACGTGCCACGCCTGTTTAATAAGCCCACGGCGTTAAAGGCGGCGTAAAACGCGAGCAATTGATTACTGGGCGGCCGGTGAGAAAACCGCACGGATTTCTTTCCATTAACGAAACAGAATGATGGCCTCAGGGAGTAGGGCTGGGCAATGAGTCGCTTTAGAAAAATCCGGATAATATGCTAGAGCACCTTTTCGGTAAATAATATATTATGAACCGATTCGGCAAATGGGTTAAAGTCATTTCGACAAACGTATTACAATCATTTCAACAAATGGGTGCACCCACTTCGGCAAACGGGTACATTAGGAAAGAGAGTTTAAGAGTCTGAATTCGGATAATGTTTCAGTGAGAATTATCAGATTATCCAGATATTTATCCGGATTTTTCCCACCTCCACCAGGGAGAGGATAACGGTGTTTT
>NW_004799656.1:4929-9425 GCF_000002075.1 Aplysia californica | reverse complement strand
GATGGGTAGGGGGTGGAGTTGGGTGCGGAGAGAGTGGGAAACTTTACTTTAAGGAACAGTTGGTACCCAGTACAGAAATAGTCACAAAACTTCAGGAACACGCTAGAACATGTCAACTGTGAGAAAGTTCTAGGAGGGGATGGGGTTGAGGGCGATGTGGGGGAGGAGGGGAGGGGATGGGTAGGGGCTGGAGTTGGGTGCGGAGAGAGTGGGAAATTAGGTAAGTTCTACAAATTACCTGTCAAACGGATTACAACAAATCCTATAAGAAAGTTCTAGGAGGTACCAGTTAAACTAATTATGACATATCCGCTAGGAGAGTTCTTGAAGGTACCTGTCAAACAGATTTAGAACATGTCTTCTTCTAGAAAAGTTTTACAAATTATCTGTCCTCTGGAAAAGTTCTACAAGTTACCTATCTTCTAAGAAAGTTCTACAAGTACAAGTTACCTATCCTCAAAGAAAGTTCTAATGGGGAAAGTTCTACAAGTCACCTGTCCCCCAGGAAAGTTCCACAAGTTACCTGTCCTCTAGGAAAGTTCTACAAGTTACCGGAAAGTTCTACAAGTTACCTGTCCTCTAGGAAAGTTCTACAAGTTACCTGTCCTCTACAAAAGTTCTACAAGTTACCGGAAAGTTCTACAAGTTACCTGTCAAAATTTCCTCTCTCAGTGTCGCCCTTGGTGATGACGTAGACAAAGTGGGAGGTGAGGACAAAGGGCACGCGCTCTCGCTTCACGTGGAACTTGCTCTTAAAGTTGCCCAGGAAGTGGCCAAAGTCGATGTGGAACATCTGAGGAAGTCAGACGGTTGCCAGAGAATCAGAATGCAGATGGATGCCACAGAATCAGAAGAATGATGGCCGCAATAGAATCAGAAGAATGACGGTCGCAATAGATTCAGAGGGCAGATGGTCGCAATAGAATCAGAAGGCAGATGGTGGCAATGGAATCAGAAGGATGACAGTGGCAATAGAATATGAGGGATGACGGTGGCAATAGAATCAGAGGGATGACGGTGGCAATATAATCAGAGGGATGACGGTGGCAATAGAATCAGAGGGATGACGGTGGCAGTAGAATCAGAGGGATGACGGTGGCAATAGAATCAGAAGGATGACGGTGGCAATAGAATCAGAGGGATGATGGTGGCAATAGAATCAGAAGGATGACGGTGGCAATAGAATCAGAAGGATGATGGTGGCAATAGAGAAGGATGACGGTGGCAATAGAATCAGAAGGATGATGGTGGCAATAGAGAAGGATGACGGTGGCAATAGAATCAGAAGAATGACGGCGGCAATAGAACCAGAAGGATGACAGAGGCAATAGAATCAGAAAGATGATGGAGGCAATAGAGAAGGATGACGGTGGCAATAGAATCAGAAGAATGACGGTGGCAATAGAATCAGAAGGATGTCGACAGAATCAGAAGGCAGACGGTGGAAATAGAATCAGAAGGATGATGGCAGGAATAGAATCAGAAGAGAACAGAAGATCCACTGCTTAGAGTAGGATTCCCCGATATTCCATTCTGAAAAGTTTGTTCATTTGTTTGAGAAAAAGGGAAGCACACCGACACAATGAAGGTCATTATTTAGTGCTGGAAAAAGGTAAGAAACATATACAGAAACAACAGGGGGAAAGTACAGAAATAAGACCTACCAGTGGCACCCTCCAACCAACCAACCACCTGCCATTTTGAAAAAAAATGTTGTTGTTGTTGTTGTTATTGTGTCTGTTATTAGTGTTATCATGATGTTGTTGTTGTTATTATGTCTGTTATCATGATGTTATTGTTATTGTTGTTGTTGTGTCTGTTATCATGATGTTGTTGTTGTTGTTGTGTTTGTTATCATGATGTTGTTGTTGTTATTGTGTCTGTTATCATGATGTTGTTGTTGTTGTTGTGTTTGTTATCATGATGTTGTTGTAGTTATTGTTGTGTCTGTTACCATGATGTTATTGTTGTGTCTGTTATCATGATGTTATTGTCGTTATTGTTGTGTCTGTTACCATGATGTTATTGTCATTATTGTTATCACGATGTAGTTGGGTCTGTAATCATGATGTTAATGTTGTTGTTGCTGTTATCTTGATGTTGTTGTGTCTGTAATCATGATGTTGTCGTTGTTGTTGTGTCTGTTATCATCATGTTGTTGTTGTTTTGATGTCCATTATCATGATGTTGTTTTTGTCTTACCTGACCGGATGACTTCATCACGATGTTGTCGTGTCTGTAATCATGATGTTATTGTTGTTATTGTTGTTGTTATTATCATGATGTAACTGTTGTTGCTGCTGCCATGACTTACCTGACCGGAAGACTTCATCATGATGTTGTCGTTGTGGCGGTCGCCCACACCGATGACGTACGTGGCCACGCAGTAGCCGGCACAGGACATCAGGAACTCTTCCACCGCCGCGTCCAGACTGACCAAACGCACGAGTGAACGCACGCATGAGTGATGGGAGATGAGGAGACAAGAGCCACAGGGGGAAACAGGGAAGAGAAACAAGGACAGGGTTAATGAATAATAACAGTAATAATAATATTCATAATGATAATAATCATCATGATAATAAAAACAATAATATAATAATAACAATGATATAATAATGATAATAATAATAATAATAATAATAATAATAATAATAATAATAATAATAATAATAATAATAATATGAGTATTATTTTATGTACTGACAGGAGACAAGTGAAAGTTCTACTCTAGTTGTAGTTTTAGCTTTATTAAATGTTTTACGGCACTTGCAATACAATTAGGTCATATAGGTGTCAAAGATTAGAAATAGAGGTGTTACAAGAGAGTAACGAACACCAAAAAAAAAAAAAAAAAAAGGAGGAGAGATAAGGGCGACAGATGTTTGAAAGTTATGAAAGGAAAGAAGGAGCGCACCACACCAGAGCACCAGCCAACCACCCACAGTTTTACTATATGTCCTTACGTTGGAAAAAAAGAACTTAAAAAAAATATTTCCCCCCTTCTTTTCTTTGTAAAAAAAACCCCAAAGAACCCCCCCCCAACCCCTAAGCCGCTAGAATTCTCCGACTCACTGCTCGGGAGACTTGTGTTTCATCTTGAGCCACTCAAACAGCGCCCGTTTGTCGAAGGCCGTCTTCTTGAACCAGCGCTGGATGTTGGCCATGGTGTCTGCGGGCGAGACCACCTCGATCATGCCCTGCTCCAGGTCTGTGGCCATACACATGTACGGGTTCATTCTGTGGTGAGAGGTTAAAGGTCAAAGGTAGTCATACAAATGTACAGGTTCATTCTGTGGTCAGAGGTCAAAGGTTAAAGGTCAAAGGTGGCCATACACGGGTACGGATTCATTCTGTGGTCAACAGGTGAAAGGTTCATCCTGTGGTGAGAGGTTAAAGGTTAAAGGTCAAAGGTAGCCATACAGGTGAAAGGTTCATCCTGTGGTGAGAGGTTAAAGGTTAAAGGTCAAAGGTAGCCATACACGTGTACGGGTTCATTCTGTAGTCAGAGGTCAAAGGTTTAAGGTCAAAGGTGGCCATACACATGTACGGGTTCATTCTGTGGTCAAGACGTCAAAGGTTTAAGGTCAAAGGTGGCCATACACATGTATGGGTTCATTCTGTGGTCAACAGGTTAAAGGTTCAAGGTCAAAGGTGGCCATACACATGTATGGGTTCATTCTGTGGTCAACAGGTTAAAGGTTCAAGGTCAAAGGTGGCCATACACATGTATGGGTTCATTCTGAGGTCAGAGGTTAAGGGTTTAAGGTCAAAGGTGGCCACAAAGCACAGATATTGGTTCATTCTGTGGTCAAAGGTTCAAGCTTCAAGGTCAAAGGAAGCCGCTGAGGTCAACAGGTCAAAGGTTAACGGTCATACATGTGTATGGGTTCTTCCTCTGCACAACAGGTTAATAAAGGTCAATGATGGCCATACAACACGACATGCATCGGTTCATTCTGTGCACAACAGGTCAAAGGTTAAAGGTAGAAGTCGGCCATACATCTCTTCTGCCTGTCTGTCTGTCTCCCTCCAGTGTGCAATTTTTTGTTTTTCAAAGCCTGGCAGAGGTATACAAAGATAAACTTCTCTCTCTCTCTCTCTCTCTCTCTCTATATATATATATATATATATTTATATATAGGAGGAGGAGGAGGAGGAGGAGGGGGAGGAGGAGGAGGAAGAGGAGGAGGAGGAGGAGGAGAGGAAGTGTACAAACCTGAAGTCCAGCCCCTCCGCCTGCCACAAGTTGTCCATGACTTGTAAGATCTGCAAGGTCAGCATATCCTGGCGCAGATCTGGAAAGGAAGGAGGTGGGGGGGGAGACACATGAGAATAGATTACACACAAATGTACACACATCACCCTCATACACACACACACACACATGTACACACACATACATGTGTACACACACACATCATCTTCACAAAGTCAGTATATCCTGGTGCAGATCTGAGGGGACATGTAGGGACAGAGTACATACACATGTCGAT
>NW_004799656.1:0-1112 GCF_000002075.1 Aplysia californica | reverse complement strand
AATTCTACTATGCTTGAACGAGAAATGTCCCCCATTTGGAAATGGCCTGAAGACACTACAGTCAATGGCACTGCCCTGCGGGGTATGCAACACTCTGAGCTCTTTAACTTCCAAAAAAAACAACTGACAAGCATCTAGTTGTACCAACCAGATATACGACAGGACCACCTAAGGACAGAGGTGAGCTAGGGTTTAACACAAAGCGCTTCTCTCACAGTTTAAATTCTTTATCCAAATATTTTCCTTTGTTCTACTGCTGAATCGAAAGTTTAAATTTAACAACTGAAAAACGAAGCAAAACTTTCCAGATGGCCACTCTCTCTCTCTTGCCCTTTTTAACTCCCAGTGGAGCACAGGCCATCAACAACATTACTCCAGCGAAGCCTGTCCTGAGCATCCTTTTCTATCTGTTTCCGTGATGTCCCCGCTTTTTCAATTTCCGACCAATAACTCTACATGCCCGTAAATTGACGAGAGCCTGATTCCACCACGCTGCCTCACAATTAAAAATAATATGTATATATTAATAAATAACACTTTAAAAACGCCTACTTCTTCTACCTGGAGGATCTACGAGCTTCAAAATAAAATTAAACTTAGATAAGGTTTCATGCATACTGGCCCGTTCAACGTACAATAATCCTTTCAAATACATACATATCCGTAATCTGACAAAAGAACACATACACACACATACGCAAACACACAAATAGGCGGGACTCACTTCAGCAGCCAGAAGAGTTTATGACCCATGTGCTGGTTCTTGAGGGCTCTCCGTAGCAGGAACTCCGCCAGGGGGCAGCACAGGTGGGTCTCGAACTTGAGGGCCTGGACCAGCTGTAGCAGGTACTGGGCGAGGTCGTCGTCACTGGGGGGACACACAGACAGACAATGTACACATAGATAGACACACACACACACACACACACACACAGCGTAGCAGGAACTCGGCAGGGGGGGCAGCACAGGTGGGTCTCGAACTTGAGGGCCGGGACTAGCTGTACACATAGATAGACACACACACACACACACAAAATGAAGCGGGCACTGGATTAGATCGTTGTCACTGGAGGGACAGACAGACAGACAATGTACACATAGACACACATACA
>NW_004799655.1:9629-11117 GCF_000002075.1 Aplysia californica | reverse complement strand
TTTTTTTTAAAAAGCTCTCAATACATTTTTACTCATACTTATACACGTATACACACAAATGCATTTACTCCGACAGAAAAAAAAAATTTGATACATAGCACTTAGAAGTGTGGGAATGGACAGGACAGAAGGACATAGAAGTAGAAATAGGACTAAGAAAGTGGCGATGGATGGGACACACCCTCTGAAATCCCAGCGAAAACATCACAAGACAGTCACTGCAACGGAACCCACAAGGAGCACGAGGCAGGGGTAGGTCACGGGAAACATGGAGGAGATGTGTGGAAAGGGACATGAGAGATATGAAGCTCACTTGGAATGAGCTTAGAAGGATGACCCAGGACAGAGATAAATAGAAGGAGCTTGTATGTGGCTATACCCTGCCAGGGGTGAAAGGTATTGATGATGATGATGATGATGATGATGATGATGATGATGATGATGATGATGATGACGATGACGATGATGATGATGATGAGGATGACTTAGAACTGATGCCCTCACATACTACATTCCTGGACCTTTTTGGGGACACGAAGAAATCTATTTTAATCTTAACCCTATCCGTACGCTCTGGGGTCATTTTGTACCCCGGGGTTGTGTTCTTCACATTTTAGAATACTTCTAGTACGAAGATCTTTGAAACTTTTAGTATTTCTCAAAAAATCATTTTGACAGACTGCTATGCAAAGGGTACAGAGCTGATTAACGAGTAATTTTCCTCTTTGAAAAGTGGTGGCTCAGAGTTCCCCACGTCTTATGGATACGATAGTAAAACATGACGTACGGATAGGGTTAAGTGGTGGCACAGAGTTCCCTCACGTCGTATGGATACGTTAGTAAAACACGACGTACGGATAGGGTTATGTATTTCTATCTTTAACACAGGTATTTTTCGCTGACAATTTTTATCATAAGAGGTGGGCTTGTCGACTTTGCTTGTATGAACGAACCTGGGCTAAAAGGGATACAACATCACAGCAGGAAGACTGATATATTCAATAAAACTTCTCTGCACAGGTGGATCGATCTCAGATTTACTGCGTGCGACAGAGAAGCACCTAACTGTTACACCAAAGACGCCGGTATGAAAGGGAATCAAAGTACCCAAAAAACTATAAACAATTTATACGTAACTAGCTGAGCCCCCTTTCGATAAAAGGAATGATAAGAGCATTTACATCAACTGAAAGTCATTGGCCTATTGTATTTACACTCTACTGAAATTATGGAGCAATAAATATTTTAAGATGCAAAAAAATAGAAGGTCTAGAATCTAGATCTATACTCTCAACAACAAAAAATGCGCCTCGCGAAATATCACTTCCGGAACTTCCTCTGTAAAGGACAGCTAAGCAGATTTGTTTCGTTTCTCAGTAGACCAATCACAAAGGCCAAAGAAGGACGGGAATTCAAATATATTTGTCTAAATTCAGGAAATGAATAAATCAAAATTGAGGCTCCTTCATGGGGACCTACCTATCTGTT
>NW_004799655.1:3515-4837 GCF_000002075.1 Aplysia californica | reverse complement strand
CTTCAGAGTTATTTGAAAGGTAGGACGTCTGAATTGATGTGCACTTTCAATAGCACTCTGGGAATAGCACCGAACCAATAGCACCCAATAGCACCCAGCCAGTAACACCCATAAAAACACCCAGCCAATAGCACCCAATCAGTAGCTCCTAGATTGTAGCACCCTTCAAAAAACACCCAGCCAATAACACACAACCAATAACACACAACCAATAACACACAACCAATAACACACAACCAATAACACACAACCAATAACACACAACCAATAACACCCGACCAATAACACACAACCAATAACACCCAACCAATAGCACCCAACCAATAACACCCAGCCGATACCTGGATATCTGAAGGTGTCATCTCTGACTCAGAGGTTGACGTGTAACGACCCTCTATTTTTTCTGTCCTCGTGGTTTTATGCACCCCGCTTAATTTAGCAAAATTTGATCATTTTTTGGGGCATAATTTCTGATTATTTTCCTTTATCTTTCTTTATTAAAATTAACAGAATCACACAATTTCACATTTTTTCGGCTCAGTTTGCATATTTTCAAAATTGTTGTTTGAATAAAACCGCGGGGACAGCTCTATCTTACACGGTCGCGAGCTGCCGTTGCACATTCTGCCATATCCAGGCCAGTCAATGTCCTTATGTTGTCCGTCCATGTTATTCTTTGCCTTCCTCTGGCTCTCCTGCCCCACATCTTTCCTTCCTAACCGATAGCTCCCAGCTGAGTAATCAGAAAGCCTTTAAAACTCCCTGAGTGGGTGGTTGGTGGGTCCTCTTATGTGGTTTGCTTCTTTTTTCCTATCAATCTATCTATCATCTTTATCTCCCCTCCTTCATTTTTGTGTTTGTTACTCTCCTGTAACACCTCTAATCTTCTGGCACTTATATGACCTTATTGTGTTGCAAGTGTCGTAAAACTCTTACTAAAACTAAAAAGTGGTAATCCCATTCCTGTCCATTGGTCTTCTGTCGCTGCTCCTTGTCCTTTGTATGGGTTTGTGCTACAATCAGAATACTGGGTGTTGGTTTTTGGCGGGCGCTCTGGTGTGGTTTGCTCTTTCTTTCCTTTCAAACATCTGTCGTCCTTATCTCCCCTTCTTCTTTTTTGTGTATGTTACTCTCTTGTAACAGGTAATCCATTCATCGGCACTTATATGACCTTATTGAGTTGCAAGTGCCGTAAAACTCTTACTAATAAAACAAGAATAAAGAGTATGTATCTAACATAACATTATTATTGTTTTTATTACTGTTCATTTATATCATGCATGTGACTGTAAGCCTGCATGTGTGTGCAAGTTTGTGTGTGC
>NW_004799655.1:0-3415 GCF_000002075.1 Aplysia californica | reverse complement strand
TTTTCTTGAAGCAGAACAAATACAGCGATATTGATACAGTTTCTACGTAGATTACAAATATTCGGCGCCTAATCGGGACACAGGATACGCACACACTCACACACACACACACACAAAGAATTTGATCATTACCATTTATAAATAAAGGTTGGAAACCCCTTTCAACACTTCAGAGTTATTTGAAAGGTAGGACGTCTGAATTGATGTGCACTTTCAATAGCTCCCTGGGAATAGCACCGAACCAATAGCACCCAATAGCACCCAGCCAGTAACACCCATAAAAACACCCAGCCAATAGCTCCCATAAAAACACCCAGCCAATAGCACCGAACCAGTAGCTCCTAGATTGTAGCACCCCTCAAAAAACACCCAGCCAATAGCTTCCATCAAAAAACACTCAGCCAACGGCACCCAGCCAATAGCACCCATAAAAAAACAGCCAATAGCACCCATAAAAAAACACCCGACCAATAGCACCCAACCAATAGCAGCCAACCAATACCTGGATACCCAGAGGTGTCATCTCTGACTCAGAGGTTGACGTGTAACGACCCTCTATCTGTTGTCCTCGTGGTTTTATGCACCCCGCATAATTTAGCAAAATTTGATCATTTTTTTGCATAATTTCTGATTATTTTCCTTTATTAAAATTAACAGAATCGCACAATTTCACATTTTGGGGGCTCAGTTTGCATATTTTCAGAATTGTTGTTTGAATAAAACCGCGGGGACAGCTCTATCTTACACGGTCGCGAGCTGCCGTTGCACATTCTGCCATATCCAGGCCAGTCCATGTTCTCATGTTGTCCGTCCATGTTATTCTTTGCCTTCCTCTGGCTCTCCTGCGCCACATCTTTTCTTCCTAACCAATAGCTCCCAGCCAATAGCTCCCAGCTGAGTATGAGGATAACATTGAAAACTCCCTGAGTGGGTGGTTGGCGGGTGCTCTAGTGTGGTTTGCATCTTCTTTCCTATCAAACATCTATCATCTTTATCTCCCCTCCTTCATTTTTGTGTTTGTTACTCTCTTGTAACACCTCTAATCTTCGACACTTATATGACCTTATTGTGTTGCAAGTGCTGTAAAACTTTTACTAAAACTTTTTTTATTTTTTTTAAACTCCCTGACCAACCCACGTTCAAGAATGCCCTCCCTATTGCGGGTTTGAACCAGATACATCTGCTGCATTGTCCAGCCTTTGACTACTACTTTACTTGGTTGGAGCATAGGCATCATTGCAGGCGGCACAATGCCATAGATCTAGCTGCTCCTCCCTCCTCTCCAGGATCCATGAAAGTGTCTGCCTGCTTATCGTTCCAGTTGACAGCTGGTTGGATATTCTTCTTGCTTTTCCACGCAGGTTGCTGTCTCTCCTCGACCCTCTAGAGACACCAGCGTCCCTTAGTCTATCCATTGTGTGTGATGTGGTTCCTTCATCCTCTCTGTGGTCGTTGAACCATGCTGTCACTATGGTCCTGCATGATACCTGCTGGCTGTGAATATATGATAAAAATAGTTACAGATCAGGTGCCAAAGGTGGCCATCTCATTACTGTGCATAGGTCTTCTGCTGTTGCTCATTGTCCTTTGTATGGGTTTGAGTTACAATCAGAATACTTAGTATATTTATGAATCTAGCTTAACATTGGTATTGTTTATATTACTGTTCATTTATATTATGCATGTGACTGTAAGCCTGCATGTGAGTGCAAGTTTGCGTGTGAGTGTGTGTGTGTATGTGTGCGTGTGTGTGTGTGTGTGTGTGTGTGTGTGTGTGTGTGTGTGTGTGTGTGTGTGCCTACGTGGTGAAACACCAAACCAATGTGCCAGGATCTGGACAATAAAGATGTATCTTATCTGAACGCCCCTTTCAACGCTGTTAGGTTATTTAATCCTATTGGTACGTCGTCTTTTACTCTCGTATCCATACGACGTGGGGAACTCTGTTACACCACTTTCCAAAGAGGAAATTTACTCGTTAATCCAATGCATACGCTTTACATAGCAGTATTAGCAGTCTTTCAGAATGATTTTTTGAGAAATTCTGAACGTTTCAAGGAGATCTTCGTACTAGGAGTATTCTAAAATGTGAAGAATACAACCCGGTAGGAAGGGGGTACAAAATGACCCAAGGGCGTACGGATAGGGTTAAGAGGCAAGGCTACAGAATTCAGCGTCCATAGCCGATAGAATCAAGCCACGTATTTGGTGGAAAAGCCTTAAAACTCCCTCAAAACAATCCAAATTCAGAACGTCACCTTACATATTCCAATCAGGGAGAGCTGACCATAATTCGCCCTAGGTCTTCTGTGGAGGAAGTACAGAAGTATACGTCTAAGATCTACCTTAAAACCCTCTTTGGGTCTAATTATCTCTCAGAATTCTGTACTTCTCGTACGTGTACGATGTCAGAAATATTTGTGAGGCATCGATGTGAATTCAGGCGCTCATCAAAATAATGAAATTTGAGAAATCGCCATTTTTCCGCGGGTTTTGCTTCTTTTTAAATTTTTTTGTCTTTGGTTCAAATTTGTTTGTATCTATTGAAAAGCACATTTCTGTGAAGATTTCAATGAAAAAGGGTGATAAAAGGCACACAAAAATGTACATTATTTGTTTCCGAGGTCTCTCAAGCTATGTAAGACACCAGACTTTGGCGGCCATTTTCTCGCTAATTTTACCTCTGAAATCAGGCGACTCCCTCCTCCTTCAATTGCTTATGTCGACTTCTATTCAAGATAGATTTGTAATTTTTAAACAATAGAAAACAAGACAAATGAACAAGCTTTATAACTCCATATGGTCGCTTTTAAGGTACAAGGGGGCTATCCCGAAAAATGCTGTTCTGAGAAATTCGAAACCAAAGTTTTTTCCCCTTATTCAAAATGTTAATCACATGTGTACGTTCCTTTAAAATAGAAGAAGAGTTTTCTTTATTACCAAACAAATAAACACACCAATGAAACTAAACTTCTCCTATAGGTAGGGCAGTGCCTACTTTTGGCGAAGGTAAAATTTTCTGGAAACCCTAGAAATCTGGGTTAGCCCACTTGTCCTTAAAAACGACCATATGTGAAGTGTGCTGACAAAATGAGTAACTTCTTGGATTCGAGCCCTATGGAAATAGGTATACCACGCTTTTAAAGATGAATTTTTTTACTGTTTATAAGCATGAAATAGTAAAAGGCGTTTTACACTGAGAAAATATTATGGCATAGATAGAAAATCTACAAATTTGACCCTAGTGTCGATTTTTGGCCAAAGTCTCCATATGTGGAATGCGAGAAGTAAGACATTTTGTCAGCACGCCTCACATATTGCCCAAAAATAGACTAGAGCCTGCCTGATTCCACCGCGTCATGACACATTTGGACGACGTAGATCTAAACTTGTGGAGATTGTATCGATGCGATCT
>NW_004799654.1:7500-9174 GCF_000002075.1 Aplysia californica | reverse complement strand
TGTGTGTGTGTGTGTGTGTGTTTGTGTGTAGACAGGTGAGGTTGAGAAAGAAAGCGATAGATAGATAGACAGATAAACAGATAGACAGATAGATAGATAGATAGATAGATAGATAGATAGATAGATAGATAGATAGATAGATAGATAGATAGATAGATAGATAGATAGATAGATAGATAGATAGATAGAATAAAATGTATATTTACCTTGAAGGGACACATACACCGTCCTGTCCTAGTCTCAGGCCCGTAGAATCCGCAGGTAGACACCCAGCTGGTCACCTTCTTCTCTCCGTCCTTCAGTCTCCGTGCCAGTCCGAAGTCTCCCAGAACTGCTCTGCCATCATCGTCGAGGAAGATGTTGGCCGGCTTAACGTCCTGGTGGTAGATCCTCAGTCTGTGGATGTAGTCCAGGGCTCTGGCAACATCTGCCACATATCCCAGAGCCACAGAAGACTCCACGGGGAAAGACTTGTCTACCGTACCGTGGGGGTAATGCTTCAGGACGATGAAGCCTTGGCGAGGGGTGGAAGCATACGTCACGAGAGACATGACGCGGTCGTGGCTGAGGCATCGTAGGGCAGACACCTCGTCGTGAAACTGGTCCACCATAGCTTGCTTCCCACTCTCGAAAGAGATGATCTTCACGGCTACTTTCGAAGAGGGGTCCTTCCTGTCGAAGGCCAGAACAACTTGAGCAGAGCCGCCTCGTCCCAGACAGGGGCCCTTGTCCAGGTTGAACGTTCCTAAGACGTGGTTCTGCTCCTCGGAGATCTCCATATTGCAAAGTATTCAGACTCAGAAAACAACTTCGATGTTGGTCGCTCGAGTGTTCAGAGTGAACTGACCACCAGAAAACAGAAACTAACTGGTCAAGTCTGGACACAAAGAAAGTAAATTCCGAGTTTTGAAAATTCGAGGCTTTGTTATCAAAATCCTTTAACTGACGGTAACCAATCAGATCTCGCCACGTAGTAAAAGACACCCCCAGGGGGAATAGGTCCGGTGTCCGTGGCTTGTAGCGGCTTTCATCAAAGCGTGTCAACTCATCAACACCTATTGTGTAACCAGGCTGGCTGGTCAGTGACTGACCAGGCGTTGCAATTTTTTAAAAGAGGATTATTTCTGTGTAAAGTTATTTTGGGAAGTCCTTGAAAAAATATTTAATCGGATTTTAAATCTATGAATAAGACTCTATTGTCTCGTTTTCAGAATTGGTTGAGGGGTGCGGGAGGTGAGAACCGGGGCCCCTCGTCCGCCTTTGTTATTGTTGTTTAAAAAGAAAAACAACAACTCGAGAGATCTCTTAACGTTTTCAAACAGATGTAATGGTTGATTGGTTTGACATACGGAGTAGAGGACTATGATATTATTTTATGCTGTGTAAGAGAGTGATTAAAATGTTCCCTAGGATTTGGGTTGTGTATATCTCAGTAAAACCTTTCAAAGCAGTAAAGGCCATAGGGTGCACAGAAAACATGTTCTAGTTAGAGTTTAGCGCCACTTGCAACATAATAAGGTAAACAAACAAAAAGGAGACTAGAAACAAAATTAAATAACAAAACAATAACTCAGGAGTTGAAAGGAAAAATATAGATATAAACAACAAGGAAGAATGCAATTATTTGTTGGTCAAATAAAAGCTCTTTATTTTCATCCATGACAAAATGTGTGT
>NW_004799654.1:0-2500 GCF_000002075.1 Aplysia californica | reverse complement strand
TTGGTTTGACATACGGAGTAGAGGACTATGATATTATTTTATGCTGTGTAAGAGAGTGATTAAAATGTTCCCTAGGATTTGGGTTGTGTATATCTCAGTAAAAACCTTTCAAAGCAGTAAAGGCCATAGGGTGCACAGAAAACATGTTCTAGTTAGAGTTTAGCGCCACTTGCAACATAATAAGGTAAACAAAAAAAAGGAGACTAGAAACAAAATTAAATAATAAAACAATAACTCAGGAGTTGAAAGGAAAAAAATAGATATAAACAACAAGGAAGAATGCAATTATTTGTTGGTCAAATAAAAGCTCTTTATTTTCATCCATGACAAAATGTGTATACAGATATTTTTAAAAAATGCGAGTCTCGTAATTTCAGACGCAAGAATAGATGAATAATACTAAAAATGGTGAAATGGTGTATGTTTTACGCCCCTATCAACACTATTAGGTTATTTAAGAGGTAGGACCTCCGAGTTTAACTTCCACCTCTGAAAGGACCGAGCCAACTGGGACATTCGTGTGAAGTGCCTCACCAAGGACACAAAGTCGGACTAAGCTGAGGCTGGAACTCCCGAACCCGCAATCTCGCCACGGTGAATAATACTGTGTAACTTGACAAAATGTATGTTGAACTCGTACATGACATTAACACACACATTGCATCAGATCAGCAAACAAAAGGCGATGTTGCAGCACATTTCAAACGATCATAGACAATCTCAGTAAAACATAATTTGTCTATTTCGTAATATATTTTTATGCATACAGTTGAACACGTTTTAAATTTTAAAAAAAGTTTCAGGGAAATAAAATTGAACTGAAAAATCTGCTTAACCGACAAAGTTATGCTTCTCTTAATTAAGTTACCCTAAAAAAGTGTGTCTTATATTGTTGTTTGGAGTTCAGAATGCGTGTGCTTTATGTGTGGGCCTAAATGGTTACAGCCCCCTTTGATACAATCAGCATTCACAAGGGTAGGATTTCAACTCAGCTTGTTAGAGCTAATCTGCACATTGAATGAAATCCACCGTCCCAATGTGTTACCGGGGTATTTGGGTTGGGAGGGGGGAGGGGGGGGGGGAGGGACTTTGGAAATGATGCATGTCAAGTCTTTTTTCTTTGTTTTAAGATCTCTTAAGAAGTGTGTGAAGGTGTGAACAGGAGTCCTCTGCCGTCTTTCTTTATTTTTGTTAAAGAATGGCAAAAGACCTCCTTATCAGAAGATTATTTAAAATGTGATGATTAATTGAATATAGAGAACAGATCTTTTTTTACCGGTCAGTGTGGTGATTAATTGAATATAGAGAACAGATCTTTTCTTACCGGTCAGTGTGGTGATTAATTGAATATAGAGAACAGATCTGTTTTTACCGGTCAGTGTGGTGATTAATTGAATATAGAGAACAGATCTGTTTTTACCGGTCAGTGTGATGATTAATTGAATATAGAGAACAGATCTGTTTTTACCGGTCAGTGTGGTGATTAATTGAATATAGAGAACAGATCTGTTTTTACCGGTCAGTGTGATGATTAATTGAATATAGAGAACAGATCTTTTTTTACCGGTCAGTGTGGTGATTAATTGAATATAGAGAACAGATCTTTTTTTACCGGTCAGTGTGGTGATTAATTGAATATAGAGAACAGATCTTTTTTTACCGGTCAGTGTGGTGATTAATTCAAGACAGAGAAAGTAGAGTTATATTTTTCGCTGGTCAATGTGATAATTTATTTGATACAGAAAATAAGGTCCCGATTTAGTTAAAGATCTAGATCTACCCCGCCACAAAGATCTACCGCAAGGTCTGCCCTGTGGTCACCAGCTGAAGGGATTAAGCCCCCCTCCCCTCCCCTCTCCTACTCTCTCCTCCACTGTCTTTTCTTTAAAAATCTATTTCCATAAAAAAGGTGTTACCGTGTTAACAAAAGCATCAGTTTAAATCGTTTTTTTTTTAAATCTCCCACCGCTGACGACAGACAATAGTATCCAAGGAGCCATTCAACTGTCTTTGGGGTTCACAAATGATAAGTCCGTTCACACGGTGCTGTTAATCCCTTTATCACGTCTAGCTGGAACAAGTCTGTCTCAGTTTCTCTGATCAGACCATGAGAAGAAACGAATGACTGTATTACATAAATCTCGATGTTTATAACAACATGTAACATCTCTTTTTATTTGTCATCGTAAAACACATTGCTTTTCATGTCTTGATTTTCTTCCTTCCTTTCTTTCTTTCTTTCTTTTGTTCTTTCTTTCTTTCGGTCTTTTTCATTCTTTTCATTCTTTCTATCTTTTCATTCTTTCTGTCTTTCTTTCTGTAATTTAAGTTCATTCTACCTTCAAAATCAACTGTGCTTGGTCCCGTTAGTCATCCCACTTTTCAACTGAGAGGTGATACGGTATTGTGAAAACATGTGTTGGCCTAACGATAGGTTAATCTGACTCGTGAAGCATGGGCTGGAGATGAAGGGAAATAACCGAGGAAAAGGCTCGACCAC
>NW_004799653.1:8207-9513 GCF_000002075.1 Aplysia californica | reverse complement strand
GCGTGTGTGCGACTGTGTTTGTGAATGTGTCTATGCGTGCACGTCATATTACTCATTAAAATACGATTTTATCTCATCAAGATCGCCAAGCCAAGAAAAAAAAATCTCCGCACAAATATAGACACAGGTAGATAGATACGGATTCTTCAAATAAATCACTTGAAAAGAGAATTTTTAAAAAGTCGAAAGGAAGGGAAAGAGGGGAGATTTGAAACGGGAGACACAAATCACCACTCCCTGGGATCACGCTAACCCGGCAAAACAACGGACCAACCTCCCAATGTACACATCAAACACGCCGTAAAAAGACGGTTAGAAATGAAAACGGGAAAAATCAACATCCCCGCGGTAGAGCTGCCGGGGTATTTGAGTGATACAACACGCGGTGGAAATGGGGGGATTATTCATCCCTTCTTCCCTGCAACAAACGTCCATTTTCTAAGAGGAATTGAGGCAGATGTGATGTTTTGACAGTCGCGAATTACGATAGATAGACCACTGACTGTTAGCGGGTGAGGACGGTTGCCTTTTGGCGCGGGGAATGCTAAATGTTTGCACACCGTGAGGCTCGATGCGGTCGCGTCTTCATCTTGAGGCGCGGTAGAGAACCACACAGCACCACACAGCACCATACAGCACCATACAGCACCACACAGCACCATACAGCACTGTACCCTGAATCTATGCGCGATTTAGACCTTTTATTTTAGTAATTAGTAAGAGTTTGGTACCCTGAATCTATACACTATATCAACTTTTTAATTAAGTAATTCGTAAAAGTTTGGTACCCTGAATCTATACACTATATCGACTTTTTAATTAAGTAATTCGTAAGAGTTTGGTACCCTGAATCTATACACTATATCGACTTTTTAATTAAGTAATTCGTAAGAGTTTGGTGCCCTGAATCTATACGCGATATCGACCTTTTATTTTAGTAATTCGTAAGAGTTTGGTGCCCTGAATCTAGAATCTACATCTAAGCGCGATATCGACCAATTGTTTTAGTAAATAGTAACAGTTTTACGGCGGTACATGCAACACAATTAGTTGATATAATATGAGCGGAAGAAGGAGGAGAGATAAGGACGTCCATTGCAGTGCAGTGGTCTAAGTGTAGAAATCTATGGCTGCTGATAGGCTCGGTGTTCTTCTCTTCAATTTTTAGCTAAACTAGTGTTATCATGACGCACTGCTGCTGTTGTTGATGTCTATGTTGTTATTGTCTATGTTGTTGATGTCTATGTTGTTATTGTCTATGTTGTTGATGTCTATGTTGTTATTGTCTATGTTGTTGATGTCTATG
>NW_004799653.1:5076-6828 GCF_000002075.1 Aplysia californica | reverse complement strand
AAAAACCCCAAAAAACAAACAAAACAAAAACTCAACAAAAAGTATTTCAAAGAAAAAGCAAATATTTATCATTACACTAAAATGTCCAAAAACTACTCACCAGCGAGAAGAATAAGTAATCCCACAAACTTCCAGCCCACGGTCACATATCCCATGATCCTCCTCCTTCCGGTGCTCACTTCTGTCTTGTTCTGACAATCCCTCGGGAAAACCTTTCAGACGACCCGTGTCTGACGACGTCACAGCAGACGATAATCGCAGAAATACAAAATCACAGTCACTCGCGTAGCAAAACGCTTCTACACCGCAGGGCACCACTGCTACACCAAAGAACACCACTGCTAAACTAAAAAATATTTTTTTCAAAGTATGTTTTGTTCTCTCCGATTTCTGTTCCTTTTTTGACGAGAACTTTTAGTCCGTGTATAGATCTATCTTGACAGCTGTGTCGTGCCTCATAAAAATGCTGTGGAAGAAAAAGAAACGAGAAAATCGTAAACACAATTGCGTTGTGAAGCTATTTTTGTAGGATTGCAACAGTGTGAATATATATGTCAATAAAAATGGTCTAGTGAAGTCATTTGGTAAATGCAATCGTACATGGATCGACATTTGTGAGACGAGCTGACAAAATGAGTTACTTCTCACAATCCACAAATAGAGATATTAGCCCAAAATCAACACTAGGGCCAAATTAGTAGATTTTCTATTGATGTCATATTCTTTAAGTATAACATGCCTTATATTATTTCATAGTTATAAATTGTGAAAACTTCCCCTATAAGCGTGATGTAGCGATTTCCATAGGGCTCGAATCCGAGAAGTAACTCATTTAGTCAGCTCCCTTCACATTAAAAATTTGATAAAGTACTGCAAACGCACAAGAATACGCCAAAGCCAAAACGACATCGTTTAAAACATTACTATTTTATATGATGATAGCAACATGAAGTAATTGGTAAAGTACTGCAAACGCGCAAGAATACACCAAAGCCAAAACGATATAGTGTAAAACTCTTTTATATGATGATAGCAACATGAAGTAATCCAAAAGGACTGTTACGTGAATTCCACAGTATTAAGTCAACAGCAATCGAATTAACAAGGGTATTACGATTGTATTTCGTGGAGCTATTTAGTGTGATAACAGCAAAACGAATTAAGCTAAATGAAACAAATGTCTAGTGAGCTCATGTGTATGAACGCAATAACATCAGATATTCTATATCTTGCGTAGGTATAAAACTTTACTTCATAACGAGTCGTAAAGGAATTTTCCAAAAGAAAACATTAACATTGCTGATTAAAAATAAATAAATAAATACAGGTACGCAATTATGTATACCCCCCCCCCCTTCCGAAAAAGAGGGGAAAAATCACGTGTGTGATCAATTATCACGCCTTTTATCTAAAGATAAGATTAACCAAGTGGACGAAATAAGAAATCCCACACATGAGAAACCAAAGAGAGATGAAATTAAAACAAACGTCAGTCACGAGTCTTACTTAGGATAAAGCCCACATTTAAGGAGCTTAGCCTAATCTTCACCCGAGTATAACCCATTGAAGCCGAATTCGAGAAATACTTAATAGATCTAGAAGAAAGCTGATATCAAATGAATTGCCGCCTCTTCCCACGCCCCCCTACCCCCACACACTTCTCTTCCTCTCCCATCCTTCCCCATTCAAAAGAGAGAGAAAGATTGTGAGAGAATGAGACGAGAGAGCGAGAGAGAGAGAGAGAGAGAGGGA
>NW_004799653.1:2612-3884 GCF_000002075.1 Aplysia californica | reverse complement strand
GTCCTATCCGAGTCCTTTTACCTACCAGTATCGCAGCAACCCGCCTCCAAAACGACCTACACTGTGTCGACAGAGGTGTCAATCTATAAAAATAATTAATAATAATTGCATTTATATAGCGCATATCCACGCTCAAAAGCATGCTCTATGCGCTTTACAACTATTATTACCCCAGCAGACCCTCTGAGAACACTCAGAAACATTCTCGGCTTCCGCGGAAGCATACAGTGCAAGCTGCGGATTTCGCGCGCTCAAACACTACCAAACTGACAAGATCTTTCACTGTCTATAGCTGGGTACCCATTTCCACCTGAGTGAAGTGAGGAAAATTTGTACAAAGTGCCTTTCCCAAGGACACAACGGATTCGAACCCACGACCTTACGGTTGCGAGTCGGAGAGCCTAACCACTAGGCCACCGACCTACCTATAAAATAGTTAAGTACTTCACTATCGCACACAGGAAACCCGGGTTCGATTCCCGAGTGGGGAGAATATTTTCATCAAGTATCTTTGTCTTTCTACAGGCACGCAGAATCCCTCTCAGCCCGGGTTGGCCCTGACAGACAGGATCGGAAGGCTGCCTTCTATCTACCTGATCTAAATTGTGTCAATGGGGTCAGAAGAAAAACCTTCATTTATTTTTATCCATCCACAGCAAACAAACACCCCCCCCCCCCCCCCCACAATTATCCACCGCCATCAGTCGCTACTCACCTCCAACAAACGTCACGCACTAACCCATTCTTCAGTTACACTCTCCTGATGTGCCAAGGTCAATTAGGTGACCATGACCCCTCTCCAGCTGACCGACCTCCAGGACACATGTGGACGTCGACGTCCACGTCATCAGCCTGCAGCTTCCCGTCACGTGATCTCCGGTGGTTACAATAATAATATATAGGTCAGTGGTAGTGGTAGGCTGGGGCGTGCCCTGGCACTTCCGTGTGTTGTCCGCTGGTTCTTTTGAGTTGTCTGGAAAGAAAGGGAAGAGATAGCTTAGTGACAAAAACAAACGTTTTGTTGGCTTTTTAATTTTGGTTGTCTTCGCTTAGATCGTCATCCTTCAACAGTTCATTAATATAGTCGACGAAAGAGAGAGAAAGAGAGAGAGAGAGAGAGAGAGAGAGAGAGAGAGAGAGAGAGAGAGAGAGGGGGGGGATGGAGGTGAGGGAGAGGGGTCAGGGAGAGTGGGAGGAAGAGAGAGAAGGTGAGAGAACAAGAGAGATAAAGAGAGAAATAAAAAGAGAAGGGAGAAAGAGAGAGAAGGGAAG
>NW_004799653.1:0-991 GCF_000002075.1 Aplysia californica | reverse complement strand
TCTCTCTCTCTCTCTCTCTCTCTCTCTGTGTGTGACGGTGTGTTGACTTTTTTCTTCTCTGTCCCATGTTATTCAGTTCGTTCTGAACAAGAGGTCGGGGCCAGGTTCATGAACCTGAGCTGAGAACTGAACTCGATCAATGCTTACCTTTATGTAGTCTCTCAGAGATTTTTGTTTTGTTCTCTGATCAGAACTAACAACCACCAACGTGTAATGCATGTACCGTAAATAATATACATAATATAATATGTATACTGCATTTTATATAAATTGTATAAAGAAACCCTCCTTTTCCCCCTCCAACCCTCTCCCTTTGTTACACCCCGTAACCCACCCCCTCCCTCGTCACATCCTAAATCCCCACATCTCTACCCCCACCCAAAAAAAAAAGCCACTTAAAAAAACAACCAAAATAAACAAACCCCACAACACTGACTGCTAAGAAGTCTACCAGGCAAGCTATGACGTCATTACTTTCTGCGTCCGTTCACACCCTCCCTACCACTATAGTAACCCCTTCATCTAACACAATCTACCACTACAACCGGCCCCCATTGATTATTTCCCCTGGCACTCCCACGAGATGTTTGAGGCAGCGATACCCGGATGACAGCTCGTGAAAACTGAGATGATTCCGTCCCTAGCAACGGTCGGGCCTATCCGGCGGCATCATGGCGTCCCGCGTCTTCCCCGCCCCTAGCAACCACCGCGGTAACACAGAAAAACAACAAACCAACCACAGAGACAAGGGGGGGGGAGGGAATAATGAAAAATAGTAACTCAAAACGAAACAAAATAAAGAACAAACCGAGACGGCATGAAAGCGATGAAGAAGGGGACTAAAAATGTTCTACTTTGGAACAATAAATACCAGTACGTGGACGACTTTCCGCCGAGGCTGTTAGCTTCATCAAAGTCAAAGTGTCATTGTGCCGTGTAAGGAGAGAGTGAGAGATCCAATTTCAGCGTAGGAATAGAAAGGAACCGCCCC
>NW_004799652.1:8406-9502 GCF_000002075.1 Aplysia californica | reverse complement strand
CAGACGTTGGATAGGAAAGAAGGAGGAGAGATAGGGACGATAGAATCAGACGTTGGATAGGAAAGAAGGAGGAGAGATAGGGACGATAGAATCAGATGTTGGATAGGAAAGAAGGAGGAGAGATAAGGACGATAGAATCAGATGTTGGATAGGAAAGAAGGAGGAGAGATAAGAACGATACATGTTTGATAGGAAAGAAGGAGGAGAGATAAGGACGATAGAATCAGATGTTGGATAGGAAAGAAGGAGGAGAGATAGGGACGATAGAATCAGATGTTGGATAAGAAAGAAGGAGCAAACCACACCAGAGCACCCACCAACCACCGTCACTAGAGAGCAACATACAAAGAAAAGAAGGATAGACGTTCTTAGTTTAGTTGTTTTTTTAAGGTTTTACGGCGCTTACAACTGCATACGGGCATATGAGCGCCAAAGGATAGACGGTTGGTAGAAAAGAAGGAACAAAGGTGCAAACCACACCAGAGCAGCCACCAACCGCCCACACTAGACAGTAACATACAAAGAAAGACAACAACAACCAAAAGAAGAAAGAAAGAAAAAAAGAAAGAAAGAAAGAAAGAAAGAAAGAAAGAAAGAAAGAAAGAAAGAAAGAAAGAAAGACAAGAAAGAAAGACAAGAAAGAAAAAAAGAAAGAAAGAAAGACAAGAAAGAAAAAAAGAAAGAAAGAAAGAAAAGAAAGAAAAAAAGAAAGAAAGAAAGAAAGAAGAATAAGGAAGAGAGACAAGGTCGACAATATTATGCCAAATATAATTTGACAGGAAAGAATGCGCAAACCACATCAGAGCATCCGATAACCACCTACTTAAAACCCAACCCGAACACATACCAAAGCGCCTAGTTCCGGAACAAGCCCATCTAAGTTTGGAGAGTCCCTTAAGGAGGCTACAGAGCAATAAAATGTGAGGGTGTACAGGAAAGTAAACAGTTCGAGAGGCAAGCGGGTTACGGGTTGGGCCTTTTCCGCTAATTTATTGTCGCTATTCAGGAAGTCAAGTTTGGAGTAGGTGGACATTGGTGGAGGTAAAAATGTTTCAAACACACACATGCATACACACACACACACACACACACACAC
>NW_004799652.1:3341-4791 GCF_000002075.1 Aplysia californica | reverse complement strand
ATAAGGACGATACATGTTTGATAAGAAAGAAGGAAAGATAAGGACGAGACATGTTTGATAAGAAAGAAGGAAAGATAAGGACGATACATGTTTGATAAGAAAGAAGGAAAGATAAGGACGAGACATGTTTGATAAGAAAGAAGGAAAGATAAGGACGATACATGTTTGATAAGAAAGAAGGAAAGATAAGGACGATAGACGTTTGATAAGAAAGAAAGAGAGATAAGGACGATACGTGTTTGATAGGAAAAAAGGAACAAACCACACCAAAGCACCCGCCAGCCCCCCCACAATCAATGACTTTGAGAACACAGATTTGGCCTTGACTCAGGGCCGACCCCTGCCTCCTAAATGGGTAGGTAAAAACACTTATATTAGGAAAAAAATAATTAAAAGGTCGAACGAATGTTATTGAAACAGTCATTAGTAATTGCGATTTTTCGTTTTATTTCTATGGTCTATTCGCCATTAGAGGTCCATTATACCCACGATACCGTTAATCGGTCGGTATCGATTCTCCTTTAGTGTATCGGATGAGTCCTGAGTAATATTATTGACGGTGCGCATTAGCTCTTTGCCATTCGCAAAGTATCGAGATTGTTTAATGTTATTTTTTGTTGTATTGTTGTTGCTTTTTGTGGTTGTGTTGCTTTGTTTTGTTTTGTTGTTTTGTCGGGCTGCCGTTGTTGTTGTTGTTGGGTTTGTTTGTTTTTTGTTTGTTTTTTTTGTTTGTTTGTTGTTGTTATTTTGTTTGGGGGGGGGGGCGTTAAATCTGTTTTGTTTTGCCATAACATTTTTTTTCTTAATCATAAGAAATACTCAAGGTTCTTGTCGCCCCCAGCCAAGTAAATTCTTTATACAGTCTACGGACAATAAAGTATTATCTTATTTGATCTTATATTATGTGAACAATACGAATCATTCATTTAGTCTCAGATAGCAGGCTTATTCGATACCATCATCATTGATACCATCATCGTCGATACCATCATCATCGATACCAACAACAAAACCCGGCACGCAAATTTCACTTCGATACCCCATCCCATATGTATTAACCCCTCTACTACCAAGACCGAAAATGTTTTCAGTTCTTCGACAAGATAACAAAATAGCTCTGGCGGGTGAACGGGTTAAAAACCAGCCAAACTCTCGCCAGTTAAAAACAACCACCATGTCGTTTCCGTTGCGAATTAAGCGCGCCGCACAACCTCATCCGTCTCAACTAACTGTTAATGTTTTCGCGGGGTTAAAATCGGAAACGGGCACTCCCTCCATCGTGCGGGGCGGTAATTTGTCGGCTCAGGGCGGCGCCGTGGGAGAGTTAAGGAAGACGAGATTTGTCGTGGACGACTCACGCTGCGTGGGAACGAACGACGGGCGGAGATTCACTGGGGGGAAACACGCACGGAACATCTCTCTATCTTCTTCTTCCTCCCTCCCTCCCTCC
>NW_004799652.1:0-1524 GCF_000002075.1 Aplysia californica | reverse complement strand
AGGGGGATGGAGAGAGAGAGAGAGAGAGAGAGGGGAGAGGGAGAGATAGAGAAAGAGAGAGAGAGAGGGGGAGGGGAAGGGGAGGAGGGGGACAAATTACCAGAAGAGCATGCAAGAAATACATCATTCTTCAGAAAAGTGGCGTTTTCGTAGTTATGACATTTTGATCCGTGGGATAAAACGCACTTGGTTGACTAACCCCGGGCAAAGTGTACAGATCACACAGTGCTTTAATGGCCATTGATATATATATATATATCATGTCCAAGGCTAACATGTGTACAGACGCCGTAAAATCAGGCGCTCGTCAATTTTTGGGTGTTTGGGGTTACTGGTATGATAATAAAGCTTATGTATTTATCTTTCTATTGATTTATTGAGTCAGTGAATAAAGCTTATGTATTAATTGTCTTTCTATTGATTTATAGACTTACTGGTATGATAATAAAGCTTATAAATATGTCTTTCCTTTGATTTATAGAGTTAGTGAATAAAGCTTATTTATTAATTGACTTTCTTTTGATTTATAGACTTACTGGTATGATAATAAAGCTTATGTATTTGTCTTTCTATTGATTAAAAAGCCCCAAATCTCTAAAGTAGAAGTCAAGATGTTTGCGTTTGAGGGAGGTGGGGCTATCAGCGGTAAGATTAGCGAAAAAATGGCCGCCAAAATTTGGTGACTTTCAAAGCTTAAGCGTCCCTGGAAACTGCAAATTTACACTCCCCCCCCCCCCCTTTAATCAATGTTATTTTTGTTGTGTGTGGGGTTGGGTTGTTGTTGTTGGGTTTTTTTTTGGGGGGGGGGGTTAAAGTAAAATCCCCCCCCCCCCCAAAAAAAATGTTTTCAGGTTGACATAAAACATGTTAAGCAAACAAATAAATAAATAAATTGCCTATAATCACCGGGAAAACGGCCGTTTCTTCGAGTTCAATATTTTGACGAGCGCCTGATTTCCCCACGATGCCACACACAAAATGTCAGTACGTCCAAAAGGCAAGCGCATCCAGATATGATCGATACACTAAAACGTTCTCGTAAAAAAAAATGTTGCATCATCATTCAGAGATGGATAATTTGAAACGATCTTTAATTCTTGATTCCGAAAAACGATCTCGTAAAATATAGCATCATTGCTCATGACCTTTTCGGGCAGTTGGGGTTTCCAAAACTTGGACAAGAAATCAAGAAATTAGGAGTAGTTGTTAACCGCAAACTCTATCATCAAATGTTTCACTCTGCAGAATTATAATAATTTGGAGAAGTTTTACGCCCCTAGCGAAACAATTAAGTCCATGAGGAAAATGGTATAGGTTTAACGCCCCTATCAACACTATTAGGTTATTTAAGAGGCGGGACCTCCTACTTTAACGTCCGTCTCCGATAGGACCGAGCCAAGTGGAAAGTTCGTGTAACGTAAGTCAATGAGGAGTCAAGTGCATTAACAAGTGGTTCATAGTTAGTTGTACATAGGAGATCAATGGAAGAAAAATATTATCGATTTCCTTTTAGTTTCAGATTGG
>NW_004799651.1:6926-9472 GCF_000002075.1 Aplysia californica | reverse complement strand
CACAGGACCTAGATTCTACCATGGCTGAGAGAGACAACTACAACATCACAGGACCTACCATGGCTGAGAGAGACACCATGACAGGAGGGAAACCGAGCTATTGGATAAACATGTTCTCCCCACTTTGAACCGACCTCGGTTCTCCTGCTTGCGACAGTAGTAAATGTGCTTACCGCTACACCACAGACGTCAATTGAATAAGGGTGACCTTACGTAAAAAAATAAAAAGAATAAGGGTGACCTTTAGTGTCTGATTTCGAGATGTTTGTTTGGTTTTGACAAAATCCTTTCGATGTTTGCAGAGAGAGTTTGGACAAGTGCAGAAGTGAACACACAGACCAAACTGACAGTAAAAAGTGCGGCCATGACGTCACCTGTACCGGTACTAACCGTCACCTGTAGTCAGTGGCACAACACGTCGTGTCTTCACACTCTTTGGTTTGGGTGAGAGGTTATTTGTGGGGGGGTGTTAAGAGTTTTACGATACGGCGCTCGCAACTGTATAACGTCGTATGAGTGCATGTCTTTTAGTTTAGTTTGAGTAAAACATTCACGGCACCTCTTGCAGCACAATACGGTCATGTAAGTGCCGAAGATTAGAGGTGTCACAAGAGAGTAACATACACAAAAAAGGAGGGGAGATAAGGATGATAGATGTTTAATAGGAAAGAAAGAGCCAACCACACCAGAGCATCCGCCAGCCACCCACACACCAGAGCACCTGCCAACCACCCACACACCAGAGCACCCGCCAGCCACCCGTGTGCGTCTTCGGCCACTAAGTTAGTGATGTATTGTTTAGAACGTAAAATAAAGATGTGCTATGCGATACTAAGATGATCATTGGGGGAAAAAAAGGGGGGGGGGGAGGGTAATGATTTAAAGTAAGATAATGTGTAAGGGGAGACTACATAAACACGCTTTGGACTTTGTTAAAAAAAGGAAATGTTTGCGCCCTCATCGACACGAATTAGTCGACCCTAACAAGGCCTGTCCTGGGTGAATGGAATAGAACATTCCAGCAGGCGCACAGAGATTTTATAATAGACTTAGTTACAAAAATGAAATAAAAGAAAAGAAAAGAAATAAAAATTTCCATTGCTGGAATCGAACTCAAACCTCCCGCTTGCAACAGTGAAAATGAAAAGCTTAATCACCACACTCCGAACTCGCCTACCCCATGACAAACAATAACACCATACCGGAACTGGGGAATTATTCGTGGCCGAAATATATTATCATCCAAGTGAGACATGATTTAGCTGTTTTAGCTTCTCGAGAGAAAAGGTATCTTTGAGATAAGACTTTCCTACATCCTAATGCCCAACATGATTTAGCAGTAAAACGCTTTTCAACTTTCACTGAAAAAAAGAATTAATGGAATCTTTAAGATACGACGATTTGCCACATCCTTCTTCTCAAACTGTAACAAACACTTCAAGGAAAATCTCTTTTCTGAGGTCGCCGTAAGTGCAAATTACATCATCTTAACGTTAGATCTTTACTCAAGGAATATCCTCGAAAAATGGCCCATAGTTCTTAGTTCTTCGCCTTCGTTTGTATTCAACTAAAACAAATATTGGCGGTGCTTGTTATGGTATGTGTCACTTTCGCAAACGACTGGGGGTGCATCCCTTTAAGACCAGTTTACGTAGATCTAATATCCCATCCCTTTAAGATCAGTAAACGTAGATCTAATATCCCATCCCTTAAAGACCAGTTTACGTAGATCTAATTATCCCACCCCTTTTTAAGACCAGTTGACGTAGATCTAATATCCTACACCTTTAAGACCAGTTTATGTCGATCTAATATATCCTACACCTTTAAGACCTGTTTACGTAGATCTAATATCTCATCTCCTTTGGAGCAGTTGAAAAGGTAAATGTATTTCCCCAGGTAGTAATCTGTGGAAATAACGATGACAAATACATGTTGTAGCAGCATAGAATACAAGCCATTCAACAAAATCATGTCAGAAATGTTCAACTCTACCAAACACATCTACATCATAGGAAAAAGTTTCATTCTGTTTATTTTGTGTTTTTAGACTTGGCTGGTGAACTGTACCATGCAAACATTTTTTTTTAATTTAAAGGGGTGGTTTATTTCCACACAATGCACAAATGTGCTCCGAAGGTGTGCGTTAAATCCCTGCGGTAGACAAGACAAACACATACACTGCAGGCTTTCACAATCACAATTTAAATGTCATCTATTTCAAAACACTGCCTGATTTGGCAACCTGAACAGGCAACGGGGAAAATGGAGTAAAAAATTCTAGTAAGAAATCACCAAACACTGAACACAACTGGTCTTAAGTTTAAGGAAATCTCCGCGGTACAGTCAGACAGACCAGAAAATGTACGCTGTCGTTCTGAATGTCGGTGTGTCTGTCTGTATGTTTGTACGTCTGACTGTACGTCTGTCTGTTTGTCTACATGTCGGTATGTCAAGAGAGCGAGAGAGGAAGAGAACGAGAGAGAAAGAGAGATAGAAAGAGAGACAACGAGAGAGAGAGAGAGAGAGAGAGAGAGAGAGAGAGA
>NW_004799651.1:5047-6248 GCF_000002075.1 Aplysia californica | reverse complement strand
GGGGGTGTAGATGTTACCCCATCTATGTGAGGCCTGAGCTGTGCAGATGGTCAGAGTGGTGGGGGTGGGTACTTTCATAAAAATGTGAGCTGACAAATGAGTTACTTCTCGCAATCCAAGAATGGAGATGTTGACCGAAAATCGACACTAGGGTCAGATTTATAGATTTTCAATTGATCTCATTTTGTTCAAGTCTACCGTGTCTTTTATTCTTCCATTCTCACAAATTGTACAAACTCCATCCCTAAAGTTGATGGATCAATTTCAACCAGGCTCATATCTGAGAAGTTTTGTCAGCACGCCTCACCAGTGACTCCAGTGACTCCAGTGACTCCAGTGAGTGACTCCAGTGACTCCAGTGACTCCAGTGACTCCAGTTGCTCCAGTGAGTGACTCCAGTGACTCCAGTGACTCCAGTCACTCCAGTGGCTCCAGTGACTCCTGTGACTCCAGTGACCCCTGTGAGTGACTCCAGTGACTCCAGTGACTCCAGTGACTCCAGTTGCTCCAGTGAGTGACTCCAGTGACTCCAGTGACTCCAGTCACTCCAGTGGCTCCAGTGACTCCTGTGACTCCAGTGACCCCTGTGAGTGACTCCAGTGACTCCAGTGACTCCAGTGAGTGACTCCAGTGACTCCAGTGACTCCAGTGAGTCCAGTGAGTGACTCCAGTGAGTAACTCCAGTGAGTTACTCCAGTGAGTGACTCCTGTGAGTGACTCCAGTGACTCCAGTGACTACAGTGACTCCCGTGACTTCAGTGACTCCAGTGAGTGACTCCACTGACTCCACTGACTCCACTGACTCCAGTGAGTGACTCCAGTGAGTGACTCCAGTGACTCCAGTGACTCCAGTGACTCCAGTGAGTGACTCCAGTGACTCCTGTGACTCCAGTGACTCCAGTGAGTGACTCCAGTGACTCCAGTGACTCCAGTGAGTCCAGTGAGTGACTCCAGTGAGTAACTCCAGTGAGTGACTCCAGTGAGTGACTCCAGTGAGTGACTCCTGTGAGTGACTCCAGTGACTCCAGTGACTACAGTGACTCCCGTGACTTCAGTGACTCCAGTGAGTGACTCCACTGACTCCACTGACTCCACTGACTCCAGTGAGTGACTCCAGTGAGTGACTCCAGTGACTCCAGTGACTCCACTGACCCCAGTGAGTGACTCCAGTGACTCCAGTGAGTGACTCCAGTGACTCCAG
>NW_004799651.1:0-1035 GCF_000002075.1 Aplysia californica | reverse complement strand
GAGAGAGAGAGAGAGAGAGAGAGAGAGAGAGAGAGAGAGAGAATTACAAGAACGTTTTAGACAATCTAGCAACAAGACAGGAATGAAAGAAGAGAACCCAAATCCTACTCTCAGAGCAGTTCTAAGATCCAGAACAATAGACCCCGTGACCAAAAGACACACGGTTATTTCCACCTTGTCATGCACCACCCGATATGCCGGATCATGAAAACCGCCGTGTCATGTACCACCCCATATACCGGCTCATGAAAACCGTTACCTGCGAGGAACTTGTTGGGGAAGAGAAGGAGAGGCAGACCGCCAAAGTTGTGTGTTGTGATCATGGCACGGAGGAACTAGGAATGACAGAAGTGTGAAGAGAATAAAGCTTGCTGTCGAGCGGGGATACACGCTGTACAAATGCTATTTATTATGATTATTTGTATTATTATTATTATCATTATTATCATCATTATTATTATCTTTATTATTATTATTATCATTATCAATGTTATTATTATCATCAAGTGTTGCAACTGCCCCGCGAAAGGAAAGGTTTGAGACATCTGGCATGGTATATATCACCGGCGACATTCAACGAGCAAGATGCTGAAAGCATTGCCATTAATTGTTAAACGTTTTACGGTACATTCAACATCAATGGGTCATGTAAGTGCCGGAGATTAGAATTGTTTCTAGAGAGTAACATACAAAGAAAAGAAGGAGCAATAAGGACGAAATATGTTTTATAGGAAAGAAGGAACAAACCACACCAGAGCACCCTCCAACCACCCACATGCTGAAATCTGAAAGCTCAAAATAAATATGCTTCAAGGCGGGTGTGTCTCTTTGCCAATTCCTCAAAAAAGTATCAGAATCTGTTTCTAAAGAAAGAGAATATTACGACCCAACAATCCTCTATCTGCGAGGAATCTTTCAGCAACTCCTTTTGCCAGTTCTTCAATGATGAACAGAGGATAACACGTGAGGTCGTGTTTGGAGGGAGATGGAAAAGTGGCAAAGAGGGGGAGGGAGGAATGGGCGGGGGGAGGGGGA
>NW_004799650.1:7968-9465 GCF_000002075.1 Aplysia californica | reverse complement strand
AGACAGACAGACAGACAGACAGACAGACAGACAGACAGACAGACAGACAGACAGACAGACAGACAGACAGACAGACAGAGAAGGAGGATGGGGAGTTGACAAAATACCATTGTCCGCCACCCCCATCCCCAGCAGTGAGAAAATTACTACACCTACACTCACACTTACGGCAGGATCATTTCACAAATCCCAGCCGGATTTTGTCGGAGTCTGGTAAATCACATCGATAACGATCGTATTTTGGTGAAGGGGGAAGATACGATTGATAGACAGAAACCTTAGTAGAGGGAGAGAAAAGGAGTAGGACCTACTTGTTTTGTGGCACCCTCCAACCACCCACATAATATTGACAATTAAATATAGACACATCTTTAAAGTTGGTTTGAGTGAGGATGGGTATAAATGTACATTATGATATGGAAACAAAACAAGACGGATGCGCAGAAAGATCAGAGGGGAAGAGAGAGAGAGAGAGAGAGAGAGAGAGAGAGAGAGAGAGAGAGAGAGAGAGAGAGAGAGAGGAGCAAACAGGGACCTACCAGCAACACCCTCCAACCACCCGCACATTTACTTACTGTGAACAAGGAACTAAAAAGCAAGGCTGACAGAGATATACAACAGAAGGATAGTAAGCAAGAAGGACCTACCAGCGGCATCCTCCAGCCACCCAAACATTTACAACTAAATAAAGACTTATAAGACCTTATTAACCGTTAACTGTACACTATACACTCTCCAACCACCCGCAACTATACAACTAAATACAGACATATTAGACCTTATTAACCGTTAACTGTACACTGTACACTCTCCAACCACCCGCAACTATATAACTAAATAAAGACTTATTAGACCTTATTTACCGTTAATTGTACACTGTACAACCTCCAACCACCCGCAACTATACAACTAAATAAAGACACACTGTTAATAAGTGTTAACTGTACACCCTCCAACCACCCACACATTGTACACAAGAGAAGTAAATCAAGACAATAGACTTGGCTGTAAACACGGAATAAACCATCACTCATTACCCAATCCAGGGGACAGTAACAGTTATCCAGAGTGGCACGTTCATGGGCACTGGGTCAGAATCTACACACTACACACCACAACACACTAAGTGGACACATGAATTGCCAGCACACACAGAAAGTGGACACATTTCCAGCACGCGCTTAGTAGAGTGGACACATTTCGAATACGCGTGTAGTGTAGTCCAGCTCTCAACATCGAAGTGAAAACACAAGGAAGGACGGCAGGGCTAAGTGAGGAAGGCCGGGCCGGGCCGTGAGGCATGAGGCTGTGGACAGAGGCAGCGAGTAGGAGGGCTGAGCAACGAGTCGTTTTCGCAAAATCCGGATAATATTATATTAGTTTACCTCCTCGGCGGAGCAGTAAGTGCGCTCGTCTCCGAAACGGAAAGTCCACGTTCGAGCGGTCGTCTATGAAACGGAAAGTCCACGTTCGAGCCTCGGTTCGGACACGGATTTT
>NW_004799650.1:1315-3425 GCF_000002075.1 Aplysia californica | reverse complement strand
ACACACACACACACACACAAACACATACACACACACACACGCACGCACGCACGCATGTCGTTGGCATATCGTTTGCTTTGTGTACGTGCTCACTGATAGGGTTTCTTGTGTGGGAGGGAGTTCACGTGGAAGAGAGAACAAGAAAGAGAAACAGATATTATTATTTTGTCTCTGTTGTTTTTGTACGAGTTTAAATTTATTGTCCTGCTAGAGACAAGTAGATCTAATAGAATTAATAAATCATGCACTGACCTATAACAGGTAGAGCTTTAAAGCCAATAAAGCCTACTTGAGTTGTTATATTTAAGCATTAGGTGTTGTATTGGGGGGGGGGGAAGGGAAGGAGGGAGAGGTGGAGCACTTGACTGATTGAGTAGTTTTGGCCGCGTATGTATGAAAAATGAATATGCTACAACCAGTCTATTCAAATAACTAAAAAGACGGAAAAACATTGTTAAAATGATTCTCTGTAAATGTAATGGGAAAATGTTACTTGTAAATGATTTTATACACGAACATAAATCATGGAGCTAAAGGGGAACATGCTAAAATTGTGTGTGTGAAGGGAAGTAACCGTGAAAAATGTTGGTTGCCCCCTCAAACCAGCCCGAGTTACAACCCTTGTTCTTGAACATCCCCTCCCCACGGAGCCAAAACCACTTAGCAAGTGTACGCTTAGTTTTCTAGTTTTTTAGTAAAAGTTTCACGGCATTTGCATTATATAATAGGTCATATATCTGAAAAAAGGAGCAAATTACGCCAGAGCACCTGAAAACCACCCACTAATCTGACATCATTTTGTCCATTTCTGGTGGATTTTTAAAAAATCAATGGAGCACCCTTTGTCCCCTTCTTCAAACTCTCCTACTTTTTCTCCCTATTCTAAAGGTTTTCCTTTATTCAACTCTTTCTTCTTTTTCAAAAGAGCGTGGACAGACATAGACAGACAAACATATAAACCAACAGATATAACAAGACAGCCAGCCAGCCAGCCAGCTAGCCAGCCAGAGAGAGAGAGAGAGAGAGAGAGAGAGAGAGAGAGAGACAGACAGACACACACACACACAGACAGCCAGCCAGCCAGCCAGCTAGCCAGCCAGCCAGCCAGCCAGCCAGCCAGCCGGCCAGACAGACAGTCGTGTATGTACTCACGAGCACCAAAGACAGACAGACAGACAGACAGACAGACAGACAGTCGTGTATGTACTCACGAGCACCAAAGACAGACAGACAGACAGACAGACAGACGTATATATGTCTACTCACGTGCACCAAAAGCCTGCCGTTTCCGCGCCGAGCGCCTCAGGGAGGAGGTCCTGCTGAAGGCGAAAGGGATGGACAGCTCCGCGCTAGGAGAACTCGCCATCTCGCTGATCTATCACACACTGTGTGACACACTGACACACTATGTGACACACACTGACTGACACACTGTGTCACACACTGATACGCGTGTGATTGTGTGTGTCGAGGCGTTTGTCAACACACCGAAAAACGCGCTGAGATAGTGGACAAGGATCACACACGCCCACACACCGACATGACTGTGGCAAAAGTCCACTGGTTTATGCTTTTGTTCGGCTTTGCTAGCTGTCTAGTCTTCCTGTTCGGAGTAGGCGGATCTAGGGGGGGGGGGGCAAACGGGGCCGGAAATGTCTCTGGTGAGCCTATCTCACGCCACAGGAAGTGGGTATCTTTCCAAGAAAACCTTTTGGTTTTGTTTCGTTTTATTAATTCCAGTCACCTCCGACAACAGCAAACAGTTCACACAGTCATCAATACTGACTTGTTTCGGTACATAGAGCAAACGTCGTGTGGCTCACACAGTAAGTAAGAAGTAAGAGTTTTGTACAGCAAAGTTACCGCTCACAGCACGTGCACAGTAGTACTTGAGTCAACTGCTGTGACTGTGTGTGTGAGTCGGACAGTTTTTTTTCTCTATACATGCTTGATTACACTGAAGGCTGGCTCCTTCTCTGGTTCTGCTCAACATACAATACAGACGTTACTCATAATCTCTCTCTCTCTTTCTCTCTTTCTCTCTCTCTCTCTCTCTCTCTCTCTCTCTCTCTCTCTCTCTCTCTCTCTCTCTCTCTCTCTCTCTCTTTCC
>NW_004799650.1:0-1143 GCF_000002075.1 Aplysia californica | reverse complement strand
AAGAACCACACTCTCTCTCTCTCTCTCTCTCTCTCTCTCTCTCTCTCTGTATCATATATATATATATATAATAAAATCTAAGACTTAACAGAAACAACACAGAAACCAAGAACACACCACTCACCACCACCAACAACACTAACCACAACAACAACAACAACAACAACACTAACAGGGAAGACAAATATCCCCGCCACTTGTTGTTAAGTAGCGGTAAAACCTTGTCAATCTGCCCCCACGGATCGTACACACCAGGAAGTATCTCTCCCCCCCCCTCTCTCCCCATCATACCCCTCTATACCCCCTTCTCTCTCTTTCTCCCCTCTCTCTCCATCCCCCTCACTCTATCTCTCTCCCTAGCTCTCTCTCTTACACACACATATTCTTTCTCTCTTTCCCCTCTCACTCTCTCTGTTTCTCTCTCTTCTCTCACAAACACTCCCCCCTCTCTCTCTCCTCACTCCTTCTCTTTATCTTTATCTGTCTGTCTTTCTCTCTCTCTCACACTCTCCCTCTTCCAACTCTCTCTCACTCCCTGTGTCTCTCTCCCTCTCTGTTTCCCTCAATCCTGAACACAGGCAGCCCAAGAATGTGTCCACGGTCTCTCAGAAAAGACACACACCTACATCCGTACAACTAAAAAAAAATAATGCAGGGCACTCATGCATTTTACGGCACTTGAAACACTTATAGAGCTAGGTCATAAAAGTGCCCAACCACGTCCAACTCTTAATTCAGTGTAAGTAACAGCTTTACGGCACTTGCAACACAGACAAGTCATATAAATGTCCACGTTTAGAGATTATTTTACTGGAGAATAACATACTACAAGAGATAAAGACGATAGACGTTTTTTAAAAGGTTTAGTAGAAGTTTTACGGCGCTCGTAACTGCATAAGGTCATATGAGCGCCAGGACGATAGATGTTTGGCAGGACAGAAGGAGCAAACGACACTAGTTTAGTTTTCGTAAGAGTTTTACGGCACTTGCAACACAATAAGGTCATATAAGTGCCGAAGATTAGAGGCGTTACAAGAGAGTAACAAACACAAAAAAGAAGGAGGGGAGATAAAGACGATAGATGTTTGATAGGAAAGAAGGAGCAAACCACACCAGAGCACCCGCCAACCACCCACGCAAACG